>NC_081555.1:135883492-136025992 GCF_963082655.1 Stomoxys calcitrans
TCAATGAGTGCTGTCCGATTTTAAGCTCAATGAAATTGGACCGCCTTTTTATGGCCGAGTCCGAACGGCGTGCCGCAGAGCGACACCTCTTTGAGGAGAAGTTTTTACATGACAAAATACCTCACAAATGTTGCAAGCATTAGGAGGGGATAACCACATGCAAGGATTCGAACCCAGGCGTGCAGCGTCATAGGCAGATATGTTAACCTCTGTGTTACGGTGGCCTCCAACTCAAGTTAAGTTATGTTGGTAGCCATCCCAGCCTAAAACACCCCCCCAAACCGGGCATATTAACCGATCAAGGCAATATAGGGCTCAAATGAATGGTATTTAGGAGTAGAGCAAGAATTTGATATCCATATTCAGGTTGAATGTCTGAAGGTCCTTTCCACCCCCCAAGCACTCCAAAAGGATTATTTATAGACCAAGGCCTGAGAGAGTAAAACAAGGCGCAGCGGAGCATGGATTTGATACCCATATTTAGGGCGAAAGTCTGAAGGGCCATGTCATCCCCCCAAACACCCCCAAAAAGGATTATTTACCGACCAAGGCCTGAGAGAGTAAAAGAAGGCGCAGCGGATAGGGGCTGTTTCAGTTTGTTTTAATACGACTTGCCGATATCCTTGCAGAGTATGATCCATGTTTGGGTATAGACCAATCCACAGTTAAGGTCTTGAGCCCATAAAAGTCTAAATTTTCAATCGATTATGACTTAATTTGAAACACGAGTTCGCTTTACGACTCAAAACGCAAAGCAAAAAGTGCTTTAGTACTTAACAAGTGGCGTTCCTTACACATTTGGATTGCCTTAAAATGAATTTCAATTTGATTGTTTCAGTTCAGACTATAGCAAAACATTTATTAACCGGTTTTTAATGTGAAAGTTTACACTACATTGGCTTTTGTTTTAAGACGCATTTCTGGAATTTCGAAAAATAGATTCCTTTCACAAAATCTCTTTTTGTTTTTTTTTTTTTGGTTTATTATTTTGTATTCCAACGAGTTTTGTTTGAAATGGAAAAGCAACTTAAACTTGTCAAATATTTCACTTGGCAAAAAAAGAAAAAAAAACAAACCGCAAAATATTTAAAACAGAACAATGGCAATGAAAACGAAAAGAAAGACATATAATAAAAATTTGAAAACAAAAACAAACAAGTAAGAGCGTGCTAAGTTCGACCGGGTCGAATCTTATATACCCTCCACCATGGATCGCATTTGTCGAGTTCTATGCGCGGTATCTCTTTGTTTTTGGACAAACATAGAATATTGAATAAGAACTGTTATGCTATTAGAGTTATATCAAAATGTAGTCCCATTCGGACCATAAATGAATGCTGAACATTGTAGAAGTCATTGGGTAAAATTTCAGTTCATTCGGATAAGAATTGCGCCTTGTAGGGGCTCAAGAAGCAAAATCGGGAGATAGGTTTATATGGGAGCTGTATCAAGCTATTGATCGATTCCGACCATATTAGACACGTATGTTGAAGGTCACGAGAGAACTCGTTGTACAAAATTTCAGCCAAATCGGATGAGAATTGCGCCCTCTAGAGGCTCAAGAACTCAAGACCCAAGATCACTTAATATGGCAGCTATATCAAAACATGGACCGATTAAAATAATATTTGGCGTAGTTGTTGAAAGTCCAGAACACTACGTGCAAAATTTCAGTTAAATCGGATAAGAATTGCGCCCTCTAGAGGCTCAAGAAGTCAAGACCCAAGATCGGTTTATATGGCAGCTATATCAAGACATGGACCGATTAAAACCATACTTAGCGTAGTTGTTGGAAGTGCTACCAGAACACTACGTGCGAAATTGCAGTTAAATCGGATAAGAATTGCGCCCTCTAGAGGCTCAAGAAGTCAAGACCCAAGATCGGTTTATATGGCAGCTATATCGAAACATGGACTGATTTGAGCCATTTCAAGCGTAGTTGCTGGAAGTGCTACCAGAACACTACGTGCAAAATTTCAATAAAATCGGATAAGAATTGCGCCCTCTAGAGGCTCAAGAAGTCAAGACCCAAGATCGGTTTATATGGCAGCTATATCAAAACATGGACCGATTTGAACCATATTTTGCGTAGTTGTTGAAAGTACTACCAAAACACTACGTGCGAAATTGCAGTTAAATCGGATAAGAATTGCGCCCTCTAGAGGCTCAAGAAGTCAAGACCCAAGATTGGTTTATATGGCAGCTATATCAAAACATGGACTGATTTGAGCCATTTCAAGCGTAGTTGTTGGAAGTGCTACCAAAGCACTACGTGCAAAATTTCAGTTAAATCGGATAAGAATTGCACCCTCTAGAGGCTCAAGAAGTCAAGACCCAAGATCGGTTTATATGGCAGATATATCAAAACATGGACCGATTTGGCCCATTTACAATACCAACCGACCTACTCTAATAAAAAGTATTTGTGCAAAATTTAAAGCGCCTAGCTTTACTCCTTCGAAAGTTAGCGTTCTTTCGACAGACAGACGGACGGACAGACGAACGGACATTTCGCTAGTTCGACTTAAAATTACATGACGATCAAGAATATATATACTTTATGGGGTCTTAGACGCACATTTCGAGGCGTTACATACAGAATGACGAAATTAATATACCCCCATGCTATGGTGGAGGGTATAAAAAGTACCTACAGCCAAGTCGTTGTCTTGGTCGAGCGGTGGCGATCAACAAACCCAGGTTATTTACCATTCAAGACTTGTTCGACTCTATCGCCATTAAAAATGGTAAAATGCGTATTTTTTTTGGTCTTTCTTCATTCTTCATAACCAAAACAAATACTTTCTGAAGAATCGAATTTCAAAATCACTTCTATTCGAATGATTAACACTAACACAGCGACAAGTGCTTACAGCAACAAATAAAAGTAAAAAAAAATCCCCAAATATCCAAAAAAGTCGAATCAACAAAACAGAGAAATGAACGGTTGGACGGACAGGCAATCGAAGAACGAATAGACAGACAAAATATAGCCATTTTTGTTTGAGTGTGGCGTTTTTTTTTTTTGCTTAGCAATTGATCGAAAGGTAAATGAACTGCAAATTAAATGAAATTAAATCAAACGAAATTAAGTAAAGAGAGAGAGAGAAAATTGGAACAAAACAAAAAGAGCAGCTCTAATAAATAAAATATTGTAGCCATTCAATGGCCTTACACAACAAAGCCCCATTTTACCCCTAGCCGCTGAACTCTTGAGTTTTGTATACCCTCCACCATAGCATGGGGGTATACTAATCTAGTTCTTCCGTTTGTAACATCTCGAAATATTCATCTGCGATGTTCTAGAGCGTCTTGACATTCTGAGTCGATCTAGCCCTCTATAAGTCCGTTGTAACGCGTGCTGTGTGGCATGTGGCACCATCTTGTTGAAACCACATGGCATCAAGCTCTTGTATTTTGAGCAAAAAAAAAAAACTTAGGATATCCTTTGTCGGTAGCGCTAGCCATTCACAGTAACATTTCGATTCGAACCATCTTTGAAGAAGTACGGTCCAATGACACCACCAGCCCATAAACCGCACCAAACTGTGACTTTTTCTGGATGCATTGGTAGCTCTTGCAATGTTTCTGACTGATCTTCACTCCAAAATCAACAACTTTGCCATATATGGTCCAAATCGGTCTATAACCTGATATAGGTCCCATATAACCCGATCTACCGATTTCACATCTAGAGCCCTTAAAAGCTCCAATTTTTGTCCGATTTGGCTGAAATTACGCATGTAGTGTTCCCTTACAACTTCCAACAAATGTGCCAAGTACGGTCCAGATCGGTCTATAATCTGATATATGTCCCATATAATATCCCGATTTGACATCTTGAGCCCTAAAAAGCTGAATTTTTGTCCGATTTGGATAAAATTTTGCACATAGTGTTCTGTGATGACTTCCAACAACTGTGCTATGTACGGTCTAAATCGGTCTAAAACCTGATACAGGGTCCCATATAAACCGATCTCCAGATCTGAGATATTGAGCCCCTGAAAGCCACAATTTTTGTCCGGATTGGCTGAAACTTTGCACTTGGTGTTCAGTTACGGCTTCTAACAACTGTGCCAAGTACGGTCCACATCGGTCTGTAACCTGATGTAGGTGTCATATGAACCGATATCCCGATTTGATATCTTGAGCCCTTTAAAGCTGCAATTTTTGTCCGATTTGGCTGAAATTTTACATGTGGTGTTTTTTTACAACTTCCTAAAACTGTGCGAGGTACTGTCCAAATCGGTCTATAATCCGAAATCCTACACTTGCATCTGTTTCCTTGGGAGGAGAGAATGTTCCATTTACAGAAAGCGCAAAATAGCTGGGGTGTTTTACTGGACCGAAAATTTAACTTCAAATCCAACATTTTGGTAAGGGCATGAAATGAAAGGGCCATTGGCAGAATTTGGGGGTTTCGACGGCGCGTCATGCATTGGGTATATACTGCAGTTGTTAGACCTATAATTCTATATGGCGTTGTGGTCTGGTGGACGGCGCTTCGAAAGTCCACCTACTGTTCAATAGTCAACCGGATCCAAAGGATGGCTTGTTTGTGGGTCACAGTCCCATGCCCTCCAACAGATGTACTGAGTATGGTTGCAATTGGTCCAAAACCTGACACAGCTCCCCTATAAACCGATTTCGTAAATATACTTCTTGAGCCTCTAGAGGGCGCATTTCTTAACCGGTTTGGGGGTGAAATTTTGCACGTAAATGCCGTGAGTCGGCCTAGAACTTGTTATAGCTCCCACATAAGCCCAACTCTCAACATCACTTCTTCAACTCCATTAGGGCGCCATTCGTATTCGATTTGGCGGATATTTTGCACCATGAAATCATACTGGATTCTCCACCATCTAAGCCAAGTATGGCTCAAATCAGTCCATAACCTGATAAAGCTCTAATAAAATGGCATTCTTTATACATTATCCTATGCTTGCCTATAAAGAGACCCCCGGTTCACAGTACGTGACAAAGGCGTTCCACGGTAAAGGGTATATAAGATTCGGCACAGCCGAAATAAACACTCATTTATTTACTTGTTGCAAAATCACACTAGGCCTCATGACACGCTTAAAAAACAAAAACACTTGAAAACGCTCTATGGCCACTGACCACTGACCGTTCGATCGATCCCACGGCAGCATGAAACATCAACTTTGCACGAATTTGTGTTAGACTGCTCACAAAGATCGATGGATGGATGGATGTATGGTTGTCAATACAAGAATGAAATCAAAATAGCTACAATAAAATCATAAATAAAATGTGACAAATGTTGTGTCTCGTGTAAATTGATGATAACATTGCTACGAGGGAGGTTTTATCAGGGAGAGTTAACTTCAAATCGCTAAAGACAAAGTCAACCGAACTATTGAAATCAAATTAAACAAGTGAAAATGTATTAAGTTCGGCTTGGCCGAATCTTATATACCCTTCACCTCTAGAGGCTCAAGGAGTATAATTGTGAGATCAGTTTATATGGAAACTATTTCAGGTTATGACCCGATTTGGAACATACAAGACATAGTTGTTACAAGTCAAAACAAGATATTCATGCAAAATTTCAGGCAAATTGGATGAAACTTGCGCCCTCTAGAGGCTCAAGAACTCAAGATTTGAGATAGGATTATATGGCAGTTTTATCAGGTTTGGAGTGATTTGGGCCACACTAAGTACAGTTGTTGGAAGTCATAGCAAAACATCACATACAGAATTTCAACCAAATCTGATAAGAATTTCGCCTTATAGAGCCTCAAAAAGTTAAGATCCTAGATCGGTTTATATGGTAGCTATATTATAATATGAACCCATATGACCCATTTACAATCCCAACCGACCTACACTAATAAGAAGTATTTTTGCTAAATTTAAAGCGCCTAGTTTTATTCCTTCGAAAGTCAGAGGGCTTTCGACAGACAGACGAAAGGACGGACATGGCTAAATTGACTAAGAATGTCAAGACGATCCAGAATATGTATACTTTTTTGGGTCTTAGATCAATATTTCGATGTGTTACAAACGGAATGACGAAATTAGTATACCCTCATCCTATGGTGGAGTGTGTAAAAAGGCATTAAGTTCGGCCGGGCCAAGGTATGAATACCCTCCACCTCAAAAATACGATGGTACATATATACCATCTATCGTCATAATCCAGTGAAAATGCATCATTTGTGAACTCAGAGCAGTTTTATTAATATATGGTCCGATTTGGATTAAACTCTGCACATACGTCGAAGGGTCTAACACAATTCTTGAATAGTGACGGTGCAATAGAATATTGGCCTATAAGACAGCTGTATCTAAATATAGTCCGATCTCCACTATATTCGGTGAGGATACATATTCTCAGGGTATCATAAGGGTCTAAAACATCTCATTGTCCAAATTTTTGCAAAATCGAATAAAAAATGCGACTATTATGGGTCCAAGGCCTCAAATCGGGAGATCGGTCAATATGGCAGCTATACCCAAATATAGACCGATCTGAGCCATATTGGACACAAATGTCAAAGAGCCTAATACAGCTCATTGTGTCAGATTTCAGCAAAATTGGGTAATGAACACTGCTTTTATGTGCTTAAGAACTTAAATCTGGAAATCGATATATATGGCAACTATATCCAAGTAAAGCTCGATCTTCGTCATACTACGCCAGAATATCAAGTGGCCTAACACAATCCATTGCGCTAAATTTCAGCAAAATCGGATAAAAAATTAACTTTTTAAAAATTTAAAAAATTTAACCTTAAATCAAGAGAAGAGCTGGCAGACTATCGATAATCGTGATAAATATATATAAGAGCTATATCCAAATCTGAATTGATTTTTATGAAATCTTGCAGATATGTAAAAATCTGTAACAAAATAATCTATGCCAACTTTTGTGAAGATCGGTTAAAAATTGAAGTTACTACAGCCATTAAAGTGCAAATCGGGCGATACATATATATGGGAGCTATATCTAAATCTTAACCGCTTTTAATGAAATCTTGCAGATATATTAAGATCAGTAAAAAAACAATACATGCCAGATTTTGTGCAGATCGGTTGAAAAATTTAGTTACTACAGCAATTTAAGTGTAAATCGGGCTATACATATATATGGTAGCTATATCTAAATCTGAACCGATTTTTACCAAAACCAACAGCGTTCGTCCTTGAGCCAAAAAAGTGGCATGTGAAAAACTTCGTGACGATTGGACAACAAATACGATTTGTATCTTGATAACAAGCATACATGGACTCACAGACGGAGAGATGGCCTTGGCTAAATCGAATCAGAAAGTGATTCTGAGTCGATCCGTATACATATTAACGGGTCTATCTCTCTTTTTTCTGGGTGTTACAAACAAATGCACTAAGTTATAATACCCTATACCACAGTAGTGGTGTAGTTCATCACGCGCGTCACAGTTTGGTACGGTTCAAAGGCTGGTGGCATCATTGGACCGTACTTCTTCAACGATTATTTTTTGCCCAAAATACAAGAGCTTGACTTGCATGACATGTGGTTTCAACAAGACGGCGACACATGCCACACAGCACGTCTTACAATGGACTTATCGAAATTTTATCGAAATCGTATAATAATTGCGGCTTTTATTGGCTTAAGACCGGTGAATCGCCAGATCGGTCTATATGGCAGCTATATATAAATATTGTCCGATCCGTACCATATTTTGGTGTGATGATTGAAGGCTTATAACAACTCACTGATTCAAATTTTAGTGAAATCGGATAATAATTGCGGCTTTTATGGACTCTAGACGGTAAATATAAATATCTAAATAAATAAATAATAATAAATATATATATATATAATAAATATCTAAATATAGACCGATCTGGACCATATTTTGGTGTGATGACTGAATCAATCAATTTACTATTTCGAGTTTCAGTGAAATCGGATAATAATTGCGGCTTTTATGGACTCTAGACGGTAAATCGGCAGATCGGTCTATATGACAGCTATATCTAAAAATGGTCCGATCTGCACCATATTAGATTTGCATGTCGGGAGTCTTAAAACAACTCACTGTTGTTTCAGCTCAATATCTCTATTTTTAAAGACTGTAGCGTGATTTCAACTGCCAGAAGGATAAGGAACCTCCTTTTTATAGCCGAGTTCGAACGGCGTGCCGCAGTGGGACACCTCTTTGGAGAGAAGTTTTTACATGGCAAGGTAGCTCAGAAATGTCGTCAGCATTAGAAGGGGATAACCACCGCTGAACGTTTTTTCTGATGGTCCTGCCAGGATTCGAACCCAGGCATTCAGAGTCATAGGCGGACATGCTAACCACTGCGCTATGGTGGCCTCCTTCATCCTTCGGTGGTGGGTATAGAAATATACCATATTTAAAATTTTAGCCAAATAATTGCGCCCCCGGAGGCCACCGTAGCGCAGAGGTTAGCATGTCCCCCTATGAGGCTGATCGCCTGGGTTCGAATCCTGGCGAGACCATCAGAAAAATTTTCAGCGGTGGTTTTCCCCTCCTAATGCTGGCAACATATGTGAGGTACTATGCCATGTAAAACTTCTCTCCAAAGAGGTGTCGCACTGCGGCACGCCGTTCGGACTCGACTATAAAAAGGAGGCCCCTCATCATTGTTGAGCTTTGACTTAAATCGGACTGCACTCATTGATATGTGAGAAGTTTGGCCACCGTAGCGCAGAGGTTAGCATGTCTCCCTATGACGCTGATCGCCTGGGTTCGAATCCTGGCGAGACCATCAGAAAAATTTTCAGCGGTGGTTTTCCCCTCCTTATGCTGGCAACGTATGTGAGGTACTATGCCATGTAAAACTTCTCTCCAAAGAGGTGTCGCACTGCGGCATTTAGAATTCGAAACGACATAAGCTAAAATGAAGTATGTGAGCAAAGTTTAAAGCAGGAAGCTTTACTCCCTCAATAGTTGACAAGTTTTTAAGCTTTTTATAGAAGGACTCCTCGTCCCTTCCCTTCGGTTATTGTGGTATCACCATGGCTTAATATGTCTAAGCCATTAAAACCCAATCTTAACTTATTGTCAACTTCCTGACTGATCATACCAACCTCGTGTTTTTTTTTCAAATGTCAACATAAGGCATTATGTTCATATAGTCACTAGTGTTTATCATTTGAATGCTTCAACTTGGAAACGGATGTGGTTTCAAAGATTTTTGAAACTACAGTTTGTTTTTGGTGTTGGCCTTTTTTGTGGGAAAGGGGAATGTAGAAAAGTCTCAAACAAATATAGAATCGATAAAATTGCACAAGCTAAATTCCATTTTAAAACCACCATTAAAATACAACCGATCTATGGCAATGAGTGGAAAAAGTTCCCACAAACTCATAACATGGAGTGGCGTATAAATCTACAACTTTATCACAACAAATGCTACTAGCATAAGTCACACTTTTATGTACCAAATAAATTAAAAGTTTCTAGCACCTTCCAGCAACTAAGTATTCGAACATAAAAAATTAGAAGAACTAATGTACCATGTATGATGACATTTTACAAACAATGTATGTTTTTAGTGGCTAGTAGGATAATAAACAAAAATATGGCAA
The DNA here is from genome assembly GCF_963082655.1 of Stomoxys calcitrans. Taxonomy (NCBI): domain Eukaryota; kingdom Metazoa; phylum Arthropoda; class Insecta; order Diptera; family Muscidae; genus Stomoxys; species Stomoxys calcitrans. The sequence goes on from NC_081555.1 coordinate 135,893,061, forward strand.
AACAATTCCGACAGGTGATTATTGAAAAATGGAAAATGAAATTCTATCACGAGATATTTTTTCAACACCTTTATGCTGGTGTTAATGGGATGTCACATCATTATTTAAAGCTTTGTGTGATTGACATTTTATGGGCCAGTAAATCCTAACCGATTGGATTTGTGTTTATACGACAAGTTTTTGATATATGGATTATGCAGCTACGCCGAGAGCCACAGAGACTACGTGAGACATTAATCAGCAACAATATAATAATAAGATACAGGTAAAAGCGTGCTAAGTTCCGCCAAGCCGAATCTTATATACCCTACACCATGGATATTATTGGTCAAGTTCCTTGACCGATATCTCTTTATAGGCAAACAACGGATAATGGATAAGAATTGCCCTGCAATTGGATCTACAACAGGTTCTGGACCGATTCGTACCATATTTGGTTTGTATATTAGATGTAGAAGTTATTGGTGTTTTTTGTTCCACACTAATTGACCCACTCTATTGTCTTTAACTATATGGCAGCTCACTGTTTCAAATTTCAGTGAAATCGAATAATAATTGCGGCTTTTATGGGCTCAAGACCATCAATCGGCAGATCGGTCTAAATGACAGCTATATCTAATTATGTCCGATCTTTACCTTACCAGGTGTCACCCTCCGGCTGTCGAAGGAGGCGAAGTACCCAGGCATAGACCTCAATTCGAAACTGTCCTGAAAGGGGAACACCAAGATGATGTATTGGATGTATACGGCCATCGGGAGAACAGTTCTGGCCTATGGAGCACTGGTATGGTGGGACGCTGTAGGGAAGAGGACGCGTGCGAAGGAGTTCGAGAAGGTCCAGAGACTGGGCTGCGTAGGGATCACAGGGGCGCTGAGATCCGCACAGGCAGGCCTGGAGGCGAAGAGAAATTTTGGCAGCCCATTGAGGCCTTTATTTGAAACTGCGCCGCCAGGGTCGTACTTAGGCTGAGAGAGGTCGGCATGCTGAAGGAGGATGGTTCCGGCCACAGTTCGATTCTGGGTGTTATGGATACGATGGGTAGACTGGGGAGGATCTCCGACTATCTGGCACCAGTGTCGACTGGAGTGAGGGCATTCGCGAATGGGGGCGGGTGGTGTACTTGAGGAGGATGAGATCTCGATCTACACAGATGGTTCCAAGATAGAGTCAGGGACTGGATTGGGGGTCTACTCTCATGCACTTAATATCAGTATGTCTCTGAGACTGGTGGATGAGTGTATGGTCTTTCAGGCAGACGTATGTGCCATTACAGTAGCCGCAAGAGAAATTCTGGCAAGGGAATTACCGACCACGAAACTCAGAATTTATGTGGACAGTAGAGAGCTCGACATGCTAAGGGAGAATGGTTGTGGCCACAGTTCGATTCTGGGTGTTATGGATACGATGGGTAGACTGGGGAGGATCTCCGACTATCTGGCACCAGTGTCGACTGGAGTGAGGACATTCGCGATGCGTTTTACTGAGAGGGACGAATGGAGGGCGGATGGTGTACTTGAGGAGGATGAGACCTCGATCTACACAGATGGCTCCAAGATGGAGTCAGGGACTGGATTGGGGGTCTACTCTGATGCACTCAATATCAGTATGTCTCTGAGACTGGTGGATGAGTGTACGGTCTTGCAGGTCTGTGCCATTGCAGTACCTGCCAGAGAAATTCTGGCAAGGGAATTACCGATCACGAAACTTAGAATTTATGTGGACAGTAGAGAGCTCGGCATGCTAAGGGAGAATGGTTGTGGCCACAGTTCGATTTTGGGATACGACGGGTAGACTGAGGAGGATCTCCGACTACCTGGCACCAGTGACCACTGGAGTGAGGACATTCGCGATGCGTTTTACTGAGAGGGACGAATGGAGGGCGGATGGTGTACTTGAGGAGGATGAGACCTCGATCTACACAGATGGCTCCAAGATGGAGTCAGGAACTGGATTGGGGGTCTACTCTCATGCACTTAATATCAGTATGTCTCTGAGACTGGCGGACGAGTGTACGGTCTTGCAGGCAGAGGTCTGTGCCATTGCAGTAGCTGCCAGAGAAATTCTGGCAAAGGAATTACCGGCCACGAAACTCAGAATTTATGTGGACAGTAGAGAGCTCGGTATGCTAAAGGTGAATGGTTGCGGCCACCCATATTGCCCCGATCGGTTCACTTTTATTTTTGGGTGGTACTTTTGGGGTAAGGGGGAGGGTCCGCCCCCCTTGAGATATCAAAAAATGATATAACCTATTGCTCCTTTCGGACCCCTACCCCAGATCGGTCTATATGGCATCTATATCTAAATGTAGTACGATTTGGCCCATTCAAGAACTTAACCAGTGAATAGAAGAAATACGAGTCCCTACAGTCTTTCTAAAGACTGTAGGGTGATTACAACTGACGGACACAATGGACGGACACACGGACAGAGATATCGCCTTAGAATTTTTCGACGATTCGAAATATGTATACTTTGTGGAGTACGAAATGGGTATTTCGAAGTATTGCAAACGGAATGACTAAATAAATATACCCCCTATCCTATGCTGGTGGGTATAAAAATTTTAGTGAAATTTTCTCTTAAAAAAAATTTTTCGGAAAATATTTTACAGAGAAAATTTCAATAAAATTTTGACCACTCTGCCCTCTTTCTGTTCATGTTGGCTTCCCCAAATTAGAGCCATTTACTGGTTGTATTCAATTGGATCAACTAAATCCATTTGAAAACAGCCAGTAGATGGCGCTAGCATAAATGTTAGTGTAACTACTCACTTGAAGTGGCTTAGCGCCTATGACATTGATCATTATCTCTAAATGACTATATTGCCAAATTAAACGATTTTCGGTGGTACAGAACTAATTTGCCAGTCTATATATTTGGGGCGGTGGCATGTGGTGGGTATAACAATTTTAGTGAATTTTCTCTTAAAAAAAATTTTTCGGAAAATATTTTACAGAGAAAATTTCAATAAAATGTTGACCACCCTGCCCTCTTTCTGTTCATGTTGGCTTCTCCAAATTAGAGCCATTTACTGGTTGTTATCAATTGGATCAACTAAATCCATTTGAAAACAGCCAGTAGATGGCGCTAGCATAAATGTTAGTGCCACTACTCACTTGAAGTGGCTTAACGCCTATAACATTGGTCATCATCTGGTAGTTGTCTATAAATGACTATATTGTCATATTAAACGATTTTCGGTGATAAAGAACTAATTTTCCAGTCTATATATTTGGTGCGGTGGCATGTAAAACTTTTGAACAAAAAAGTGTTGCCCAGCAGCACGTCGTTTGGTCTTGTCTAACGATGAGCTTTGTGGGTTCCGAAATGGATATTTCGAAGTATTGCAAACGGAATGACTAAATGAATATACCCCCTATCCTATGCTAGTGGGTATAACAATTTTGGTAAAATTTTCTCTTAAAATTTTTTTTCGGAAAATGTGAAAATTTCAATAAAATTTCTCCAAGTATACTTGGAGAAATTTTTTTAAATTTTTGTATACAAAATTTTCTTCAATGACTTTTAAAATTTGGCAAAAATTTGCCCACAACATTTAAGGATCATTCTTTATAAGCATATATGCTGCGTGTGTTCAAGTTATGAATGACCTTAACCACTACCGACTCATGCGGTGGCTATACGAAAAGAAAAACCCCTCCTGTCACAATTCACGTCCACTTTTAGTATGCGATCATATGAATCAAATGACTAAATCACTAATCTGGGTAGTTATTTAAACTATAAATTAGCATAAAAAAAAAACATCACATATTTTCACAGGGCATGATACATGAAAAAATTCGCTTGCAAAATTTTTGAAAGAACTCAAAATCGTATGATTTTTTGTGTATGTAGCTTTTTTGTGTTGATTCTTTGTGATCAAAGAAAGCTGTAAAAATTATGACCAAGAAATTGGGGGCGGAAGCATGAGGATGCTATTAAATACTATCAATGTTGGCTAAATTCTAGTTATAAATTACTTGAGAAGAAACGCGCAAAAAACCAGAAAAAAGCAAACAAAAAGCGAAAAAAACAAAGAAGGTATATAAAAACATGTCGTAGAGATTTGGTGTCCCGTTTAAGTGCCCTGGAAACCTCAAAAATTGTGTATATAGAACGATATATATGATGTCTGTTCAGTCCACTTTTTGTTAATGGTCGCCTAATATCGCAAATCTGTTTATAAACATGCAAAAATGTATGCATGTGTATGGATGTGCGTGTCTGCTTTAGTTGTGTGTGTTTATACCCAAGCTTGTTGTTGTTTCAGAACACCATAATAAAACTACAATACTAACAAGAAACGTACAAAATGCGCATAAAAATCGCAATTTTATTATCTCCGTCTGTCCGTCCGTCCGTCCGGCCGTCTGTCTTTCCGTATGTCTCTATCGATTTAGTCCAGAACCCAATCAAAAGGCTGGGTGAGTGTGGTCAGTCATTCAGTCAGTCAGTTGGTGGGCTAGCCAATTGCTAGTGAATGACAAAAAGTAAAAGTTAGAAGACCTTGAGGCGTATACTATCACCTGCGATAATTTGCGCACTGTTTTTTTTTTCTTCTTTTTGTTTTTGCCATAAAGAAAGAAATAGCGAATCTACTGCGTTGCTATGAAACTCTGACATTTATCAACCTCTTATGAGGATTTACATAATCCAAGCGAATATAGTGAGAGATTTTCACAAAAAAAAAATGCCAATAGGCTTTTGTGTGTATCGTTAGAAAGCCTATGGAGATCATAGTTTCATGCAGTTTCACATAAACAAAAGCCTTCGCTCGATGTTTATCTGATATGTATTGCCATAGAACTATAAACAAAAATTAAAAAAAAAATAGGATCAGCATAATCGTTATTTTGCAGAAATAATCACCTCATAAATAGAAAGAAACAAAAGGAAAGACACATACATAGCTGCAAATCGTTGAAAAAAGAAATAATTCAATATGTTTTGTATAGGCAGAAGTTGCGTACGTTCAAAGATGTCACGACGGAACTTCGGCTAAGGTCTAAGACGCAACAACTTGATATGAATAGAAGGCCGATAATTTGTATCATGTTGACAGAGAGCACAAACAATATAATTATGTCGCTCAAAGGCAAAGAGAAGTGTTTGAGAGCGAATATCGCCATTGGAGTGAATGAGTATCGTTGGATACTCATTTTTGACAGAGCGAGACTCGTTTCAGAGAAAGCTTAACTGTTGCGAGAGTGAGTATTAATTTAGAAACGAGTATCGTTTTAGAGAATGAGTATTGTTTGAGGCCGATTCGGGATAACTATGAGCTCCACACAGGCTTTGAGCTCCGGCTTGTGTGGTGTCCATCGTTATCAAGGGAAGCTTAGCTAAAAGCTACCAGGCGCGTCCACAGGTTGCGGATAGTGAAAACCTTCGTTTTTATGTGGAGTAGCTGAAAATGCACCCGCAGTCAGTCAGCGATTTCGAGAGGAGAGTCTCAGTGAGGCGTCAGATGGCACTGGATCTCAATTAAATACTGAGTGCCAATGAGACTCGAGATGACACATCAGAGTATGTTCTCAGGTTAGGGGCGGCTGGAGACGAGTGTCGGATTTTGGAGCAAACGGCTCGCCACAACGTGGGATACATGTGCAATCCCACTAAACCCATGCTGTTGGGGCGCTAGGCCAGTAATCCGCCACTGGAAAACTTTAAGAATCACACAGATTAAGAGCGTGGTAAGTTCGGCCGGGCCAAATCTTATAAACCCTCCACCGTGGATCGTATTTGTCGAGTTCTTTGCGCGGAATCTCTTTTTAGGCAAACAAAGAATAATGACTAAGAACTGTAGTGCCATTGGAGCTACATCAAGTTGTTGTCCGATTCGGACCATCAATGAATTAAATGCTGAACATTGTATTGGGTTGCCCAAAAAGTAATTGCGGATTTTTTAAAAGAAAGTAAATGCATTTTTATTAAAACTTAGAATGAACTTTAATCAAATATACTTTTTTTACACTTTTTTTCTAAAGCAAGCTAAAAGTAACAGCTGATAACTGACAGAAGAAAGAATGCAATTACAGAGTCACAAGCTGTGAAAAAATTTGTCAACGCCGACTATATGAAAAATCCGCACTTACTTTTTGGGCAACCCAATAGATGTCATTGTGTAATATTTCAGTCCATTCGGAAAAGAAATGCGCCTAGTAGGGGCTCAAGAAGCAAAATCGGGAGATAGGTTTATATGGGAGCTAAATCAAGCTATTGATCGATTCAGACCATATTGGACACATATGATGAAGGTCATGAGAGAAGCCATTGTTCAAAATTTCAGCTAAATCGGATGAGAATTACGCCCTCCAGAGCTCCTATATTTTAGCAGAATCCATGGCGGTGGGTTCCCAAGGTTCGGCCTGGTCGAACTTAACACGCTTTTACTTGTTTTTCGTACATTTGGGGGTGGAATAACGGTTTCATACTAAAATCAATATAGGTCTGGTGCTAAATCTAATAACAGATTGGTATTAAAACAAATACCATATCGGTATTAAGGATAGTACCAAACGGTACTAATCATTTTATGTTTCATCAATACCATCAGGTATTGTTTTTGCAACATACGGCGTTGCTTTGCTATCAATACCGTATGGTGCTGAAATCAACACAACTTTTCTTTTGGGGGACCACCTCAATTTGTTTGTTTGGGGGACCACCCCAATACCCAAAAATCCACCTAAATCGGATTTACTATCACCATGGCAATATGGGACTTAAATGAAAGGTATTTGCGAATAAAATACGAATCTCATACCCAAATGTGGGACCTAGTTTCAGGGGGTCCACCCCTTGCCCTAAACACTCCCTAAACAGGACTTATTTACTGACTATGGCAATATGGATTTCAAAAAAAGGTATTTGAGTGTCGAATACGAATCTGATATGCAAATGTGGGATCAAGTGTTTGGGGAGCCGCCCCTCCACGTAAACATCCCCCAAACAGGATAATTTCAAGCTAGCCGGTTGAAATTTTCAACAAATAATTCTTATTAGTTTAGGTCATTTGGGATTGTAAATGGGCCATATCGGTCCATGTTTTGATACAGCTGCCATATAAACCGATCTGGGGTCTTGACTTTTTGAGCATCTTATCAAATTTGGCGGAAATTTCGCACTAGGTGTTTTATTATGATTTCCAACAACTGTGCTCTGTATGGTGGAAATCGGTTTAAAACCTGATTTAGCTGTCATATAAACCGATCTGGGGTCTTGACTTCTTGAGCTTCTAGAGTGCGCAATGCTTATCCGATTGGGATGAAACTTTACACATATCGTTTTGGTATGACACCCAACAACTGTGCTGAGTATGATCTGAATCGGTTCATAACCTGATATCAACCAATCTAGGACCTTGACTTTTTCAGCTTCTAGAGGGCGCAATTATCATCCGATTTGGTTGAAATTTTGCACATAACGTGAGGAATGACTTTTAACAAATGTGTCAAGTATGGTCCAAATCAGTCCATAGCCTGATATAGCTGCCATATAAACCGATCTCCCGATGTGACTTCTTGAGCTTGTAGAGGGCATATAAACCGATCTCCCGATTGGACTCCTTGAGCTTCTAGAGGGCGCAATTCTTATCCAATTTGGTTGAATTTTTGCATACATTGTCTTCCAACAACTGTGCCAAGTATGTTTTAAATCGGTTGATAACCTGATATAGCTGCCATATTTACCGATATCCCAATTTTACAATCTAGAGGGCGCAATTACACACTAGAGGGCGCAATTTTTACACCATTTGCTTGAAATTTTGGGGTGGTATTTTTTTATCACTTCTAACAGCTATGACAAGTATGTTCCATATCGGTCAATAACTTGATGTAGCTCATATATATTGTATATTAAAATAGTCATTCAAAGAACTTGACAAATGCGATCCATGGTACATGGTATACAAGATACGGCCTGGCCGAACTTAGCACGCCTTTACTTGTTTGTTTTAAGGTCAGACTTGAGCCATAAAGGAGCCGCTTTTTTTGTTTGCGATGAAATTGGGACCATATTTAGATGTAGATGCCATAAAGACCCATTTCCCCTTTTTGAGTTTTGTACCCATAGGTGTGGCGGAATCTTTGGAATCCCCGCCCAATATGGTCGGGATGTAGCTGTGATATCTAACGATCAATTGATTTGCCGATGTGTTTTTTTATATTATACCCTACAGCACTACTGTGGTACAGGGTATTATAACTTAGTGAATTAGTTTGTAACAACCAAAAGGAAGAGATATAGACCCATTGATAAGTATACCGATCGACTTAGAATCACTTTCTGATTCGATTTAAGTATGTCCGTCAGTCTGTCTTTCTGTCTGTTTGTCCGTCCGTCTGTCCATGTTAAATTGTGTACAAACTACAGGTCGCAATTTTCATTCGATCGTCTTCAAATTTGATGTGGGTATGTTTTTCGGCCTAGAGACGAAGCCTATTGAAATTAGAAAAAAATCGGATCAGATTTGGATATAACTTCCACTTCAGATTTGGAAGGATTTTCTTATGACTCTCAATAGCATTGGTGAATTTCAAAGAAATCGGTTCAGATTTGGATATAGCTCCCATATATATGTTCGTCCGATTTCCAGTAATACAGCAATAAAATGGTCATTTGTTAACCGATTCTCTCGAAATTCGACAGGAAGGATTTTCTTATGACTTTCGATATTACTGGTGGATTTCATAGAAATCGGTTCAGATTTGGATATGGCTCCTATGTATACTATATATTTGCGTCCTATTTTCAGTAATAATGCAATAAAATAGTCATTTGTTGACCGATTCTCTCGAAATTGGGCAGGAAGGATTTTCTTATGATTCTCGATATTATTGGTGAATTTCATAGAAATCGGTTCTGATTTGGATATAGCTCCCATATATATGTTCGTCCGATTTCCAGTAATACTGCAGTTAAATGGTCATTTGTTGACCGATTCTCTCGAAATTTGGCAGGAAGGATTTTTTTATGACTCTCAATAGTATTGGTGAATTTCATAGAAATCGGATTAGATTTGGATATAGCTCCCATATATATGTTCGTTCGATTTCCAGTAATACAGTAGTAAAATGGTCATTTGTTGACCGATTCTCTCGAAATTCGACAGGAAGGATTTTTTTATGACTCTCAAGAGTATTGGTGAATTTCATAGAAATCGGTTCAGATTTGGATATAGCTCCCATATATATGTTCGTCCGATTTGCAGTAATACAGCAATAAAATGGTCATTTGTTAACCGATTCTCTCGAAATTAGTCAGGAAGGATTTTCTTATGACTCTCAAGAGTATTGGTGAATTTCATAGAAATCGTTTCAGAATTGGTTATAGCTCCCATATATATTTTCGTCCGATTTGCAGTAATACAGCAATAAAATGGTCATTTGTTAACCGATTCTCTCGAAATTGGGCAGGAAGGATTTTCTTATGACTCTCGATATTACTGGTGAATTTCATAGAAATCTGTTCAGATATATATATAACGCCCGATTTTCATTCCTAGACCCACTGCAAGCGCATTTATTGACCAAATTTCCCCAATTTTTTTTTTGTACAACGCTTTCTTCGACGAATTGCACAATATCCATAAAGTTTGCTCGAAATCGGTTCAGATTTAGATATAGCTCCCATGTATTTGTTCGTCAGATTTTGGATAATTTGTTGCCATTTCTCAACCATACTTATTACATTTTGAACATGATTCCTTTGCTCGAAATTTAATACAGGAATTTTAATAATCTATCTGGATACATCAAATTTGTCTCAGAATTAGATGTAGCCCCCTCTTTTGTGTTTATGGGGTAGGTGTAGGGTATTATAAAGTCGACACCGCCCGACTTTTGCCTTTCCTGGTTTTTCATATGATTTTTGTGCCCTAGACATCTGCTGAACCGTGCTCAAATGGCCCAATGGAAAGAAATTTCACATTAGCTGTCATATAGATGTAGCTGAAATTTGGAACAAGTTGTTTTGACAAATGTCGATGTGACTATAACCTGTGTATATACATGATGGTGGTTTTTTTAGTTGTTATTTGGTTTATTTTTTCAGTGTTCTCTGGCATATCACAACTAGTTTCTTAAATACCTTTGGATTGTTTTTATAATCCAAGAAAAATATATATATCTTGATACATTTTTCTACGCAGGAACATATCTTGTTTAAAAAGAAATGTTAACATTGCGCATTTGTAAAAAATTTTGATACTGCGCACTAAAAAAAACATTGTTATCAATATGTTATTATTGGTTTTATTTTACCAAAAATAGAAAAAGACGAAACAGAACAAACAAAAAATAAAACGCATTTGCTAAAATAAACTACTTTCTGGATGAGGTGAGTGCATAACATTAACAATTGCGTCTCAAAGCAAAAAAAAAAAAAAAAAGAATATTTTCAACTTGATAAGTAGCAAAGAAGATGTTTAAAAATTATTGGCCCTGATAATTAGCCTAGGCATGATATGCGTATTTACTATGCACATTGCAGTAGGGAGTAGACGGAAAGTTTTCCTAAATCAATCAACATATAAACATCTTTAAATAAATAAACTCTGCTAACAAGTGGCTAGGTTTTGATTGCGATAGAAAGGCATTGCTAACTTCTTAACCACCCAGTTGCCCCCCCATCACGCGCACAGCAATCTATTATCTTTCATTGCTTTCGAATGGGGTTGGCAACTCCACTCTCTCCCTTTTTGGCGCCTTTAATTCTTTCTCTAATCATTAATTGGCTGGAAGATTTTTTAAATTATCTTCTAAATTCTATCCTTTTATATTGTTAATATAATGGAATTTGTCATTTATACACATTTTGATGATAAAAAATATCTAATATCCCGGAAATTGTTCCACGGCTCTATGCCGCTTTTTCTTTTTTTTTTTTTGCAGACTTTCACACCCATATAAGTATGGATGGTGCTGCAACTTAATCACCAAGCGAAATAATTTACCCCACACACACACGCACACAAAGAAATGTTGATAATTTCGCTGCGAAACGCAATCACTGACCTTGCCAAAATAATTTTTATTTCTTTCATTTGTTATAATTTGGCGCGCTGTTCCTGTTCGTTATCATCCATTTCATTTAAATTACTTAGCAAGATTTTCTATTCTTTTCATTTTGGCTTTTTTTTTTTTGTTGGCGAAATTCTTCAAGGCCTTATAGATAATGAATGATTCGTGCGTAAACAAAACAATTTGTTTATATTTTAGTAGAGAGGGAAACAAATTAAACGGTGTATAGAAAGTTTATGTTTATATGCAGCAGGGTCGAACCAAACCAGCCCCCCCCCCCCCCCCCTAGTATAAGAGATATGGAAAATTAATAAATTTTTAAGAGAAGGAAGTTAGCATGTCTTTGCATGAAAGAGACGAAAGATTGACTGATGATTGGCTCACTGATCACTGCCGGGCCTAAACGGCTATAGCTAGAATCATGGCACACATTTGAAACGAATGTTGGTCCCTGGGTCGTAGGCGATAGTCAAGGTTTGGTGATAATAGATGTGTGTCAAGATAAATTCTGAATTTATTTAGCAGAGACACAAACCACTTTGTTAACAGAGTGCAAGAGAGTAACACAAGTATTAACAGAGATCCACTGAGGGGTTAGCAGAGCTCTGTAAATACTTAACAGAACCATAACAGAATACCATGTACCAAATTTAAGTCGAATCGGACAAAAATTGCGGCTTCTAGGATCTTGAGGAGGAGTGAAATCGGGAAATCGGTTTATATGGGAGCTATAGCAGGTTATAAACCGATTTGGATCGTAATTGCCACAGTTGTTGGAAGTCATATAAAAAAACACTACATGCTAGCTTATTGTAGCTTATAAGGGCTCAAGAAGTTAAATCGTGAGATCGGTTTATATGGGAGCTATAAAAGGTTGTAGCCCAATTCGGACAGTACTTGGCACAGTTGTTGTAAGTCATAACGGAACACCATATCCAAAATGTAAGCCAAATCGGACAACAATTGCGGCTTGCAGGGGCTCAAGAAGTGAAATCGGGAGATCAGATTATATAGGAGCTATAAAAGGTTATAGACCGATTTGGACCGTACTTGTTGCAAATCATAACGGGACACTACATGCAAAATTCCAACCAAATCGGACACAAATTGCGGCTTCCAGGGGCTCAAGAAGTGAAATCAGGAGATCAGATTATATGGGACCTACATCAGGTTATAGACCGATGTGGACCGTACAGTTGTTGAAAGTCGTAACGGAATACTACATGCAAAATGTCAGGGAAATCGAAATAAATTGCAGCTTTTAAGGGCTTAAGATGTCAAATCGAGATATCGGTTTACATTGGACCTTTGTCGAAATCTGAACTGTAATGGCTCAACCGCGACGACGTACATCGATAGGAAGTATCTGTGCAATATTTTAAGCGGATAACGTTATACGTTCTAACGCTATCAGCCATTTAGCCTAATCGAACAAAATTACGGTTTCCAGGGGCCATCCTTTGGATCCAGTTAAGTATTGAGCAGTAGGTGGACTTTTGAAGCGCCGTCCCCCACACCACAACACCATATAGCATTATAGGTCTGACAACTGCAGTATATACCCAATGCATGACACGCGAGCTAAACCCCCAACTTTTGCCAATGGCTCCCTTGCAGGTGTATAGGGCAAGAGTTGCTTGTCTTGCCCTTTCTAAAACGTTGGATTTGAAGTTCAATTTCCTGTCCACCAAAACACCCATGTATTTCGCGCTTTTTGTAAATGAAATATTCTCTCTTCCCAATGACACAGGTGCCACTGTGGGCAACTTGTATCTCCTGCTGAAAAGAACTACTTTCGTCTTGCACGGATTTATACCTAAAACACTTTCCGTAGCCCACTTTGCTGCTTCTTCCTAAAGTATATCTCTTAGAGTCCTGGGTTAACTTTCCCCTAATCGCAATTGCCACGTCATCTGCATACGCGACCACTTTTACATCTTTATCTCCCAGAGACAATAGACGAGACAGTATACTTCCTTGAGGTGTTCCTCTGCCATCCTCCTCCATCTTTTTAGATCCACAGATCCCAAGCCTGACGTAATTCAGCTTTTAGGAAGTAAGTTATTAATAAACTTTCTTACGGTAGAGTTGATGTCTAGAAACTCCAACTCCTTCATGATTGACGTCGGTTTTACATTATTGAAAGCAATGTCAAGAAATGCTATCATTGTATATTCCTTGGCAGCGAGAGAACCTTCTATGTAGCCGACTAGGTCGTGAAGGGCTGTTTCAATGGATTTGCCTTTACTATATGCATGCTGTTGCAGCGACAGGCGATCTCCAGGGATCTTCGTCCTAAGATATGTTTCTCTCAACCTCTCTAGAGTCTTCAGCATAAAGGATGAAAGACTAATAGGACGAAAATCTTTCGCCTTCGTGTGGTAGGGTTTTCCTGCTTTCGGAAAGAAAGTGACCTTCGTATCCCTCCATCCCACAGGTATTTATGACATGCTGATACAAACAGAGTATATCTCCCTAAGCCAAAGAACCAGTCTATCAGACACAGCTTGTAATTCAACCGGTGATACATCATCAGGGCCTGGCGACTTACAGGAGTCCAAATTTCTTTTCGCCTAAAGTATGTTTGGCTCAAACACAATTTCTCTAATAACCCCTGACGAATACCAGTGACTACCTCTTCCGGCGCCACATTGTCTGTTGAAGGATTTCCCGGGAAATGTGTATCAACGAGTAGTTCTAGAGTTTTCTCACCAGACATTTTCCATACATTCTCTAACTTCTGAATACCAAATCGTAATAGGTCTCGAGGACAGAATCTTCCAACAGGGATCAGATATATCCTCCACGGAGCTGCAGAATTCTACCCAGGATTTGTTCTGAGCCTTTCTCAGCTCGCTCTTATATGTTCTTAGCTCAGCCTTATAGGTGTCCTAATCGCATGGTGCTCTTGTGGTTTTCGCTCTATTGAAGAGTTTTCGGCAGTCCTTCCTTAGACCAACCAGCTCTGGGGTCCACCATGGCGGTCGCTGTTTGCCCCTTGGCTTGGCACTTTGACATGCTGACACAAGCGAGTCATTCAAGGCCTTTGAGATTCGATTCGACCCCCCCAACGTTGACGACCCACGCAAACGAAAAAAGGGACTATGATTTGCGGATCTGCACCTGGAATATCCGCACACTATAGAAAAGGTGCAGTATACGCGCTGGTGGATGTATTAGAGAAGTACAGGGCAGATATTACCGCCTTACAGGAAGTGCGATGGACTGGGAATGGCGTCACTACAACACCAAACGGTGACGAACTATACTATAGCTGCTATAACACGAGGCATGAATTGGGCTGCGGATTTGTGGTTAGTCGGAGACTGAAACACCTCGTCTCCAGCTTTACTCCGGTGGATAAGAAGCTAGCCACAATCGGCATAAAAGCCAAATTCTTCAACATCAGCCTTATTTGTGCCCATGCCCCGACGGAAGACAAAGACGAGCAGACCAAGGATATTTTCTACGAGAGTCTATAGAGAGAATATGACCGGTAGCCCGCCCATGATATTAAAATCGTTCTGGAAGATTTTAATGCAAAGATGGGAAAGGAAGACATTTTTGTTCCAACAAACGTAAAATTTAACGTCCAGTAATGGGTTGAGGCTGATAGATTTCGCCGTGGTAAAAAACATGGTAGTTAGTAGAACCAGATTTCAACATAAAAATATTCACAAAGCCACATGGCTGTCAACCGATCAAAACACGAGAAACCAAGTTGATCACGTTCTGATAGATGGAAGGCTTTCATCCAGCGTGTTAGATGTATGATCGATCCTTGGAGCGAATATAGATTCGGATCATTACCTCGTTGCAGCAAAGGTTCGCACCCATTTGAACATGGCGAGGAAAGTACGATCTGACACTGCACGGAAGCTGGATATAGAAAAGCTGCAAACACAACAAATGGCAGCGGCATACTCCACTCGACTGACCCAACAGCTTGATGAAAGCACTCCTTGTTCCGATGATATAATGGTGCAGTGGCAAACTATTGCCCACTCCATGGAAAATGCCGCGAAATCCGTACTTGGGTAGCGGAAGCCACCTCCAAGAAACCCATGATATGACCAAGAGTGTCGAGATGCTACTGAAGCCAAGAATGCGGCATATGGAGGAACCCTGCAATCAGTAGCAGATCAAGGAGAGGTATCGGGAGAAAAGGAGAGAGGAGAAACGTCTATTCCACAGAAAGAAAAAGGAAATGGAAAGACGTGAGTGCAAGCGAATTGAGATGTACAGGAGTCAGAATTAAGTCCGGAAATTCCACCAAAGAATTAAACATCAAACCGATGGTTTTGGTGCAGGCACATCCTCCTGCAGAGACAAAGAAGGAAATCTGGTAACTGACACAGATAACATGCTGAGGATATGGAAAGAACATTTTACCCAACTGTCCGATGTTGGTGGCGAAGAGGATACCGCAGAACCAATCCCTGATGATGGTATAGAATGTTTACCTCCTAGTCAGAATGAGGTCCAAGTAGTAGTGACCCGACTAAAGAACAACAAGGCAGCAGGAGCCGACGGGTTACCGCTGAACTATTTAAGACCGGAGGCGACACGCTGATAAAGCGTATGCATCAGCTTATCTGCGGGATCTGACTAGAAGAGCGCATATCTTATGATTGGAACCTCAGCATACTATGTCCGGTACACAAGAAAGGAGACAAGACGGAATGTGGCAACTACAGAGGTATAAGTCTCTTCCCAGACAGATGAAGATTACACTATACAAGACACTGATACTACCCGTGCTGTTATATGGTTCTGAAGCATGGGTACTGGTAAAAGCAGATGAGGCAGTGCTTGGAGTATTTGAGAGAAAGATTCTTCGTAAAATATATGGACCAGTTTGCGTCAACGGAGAATATAGGCGACGTATGAACTGTATGAAGACGATAGCATAGTTACACGCATCAAAATACAACGGCTGCGTTGGCTAGGTCATGTTGTCAGAATGGATGAAGAAGCTCCAGCAAAGTCTTTTGAAGGCAAACACGGTGGTACACGCAAACCGGGAAGACCAAAAGCCCGATGAAAATATCAAGTGGTGGGAGACACCTCGAAACTTGGTGTCAGAGATTTTAGAATGAGCGCAGAAGATCGAGGCGCATGGAACGCTATTCTACGTTCGGCTAGTGAAACAAATGTTCTGTCATAGCCTATTAAAGTAAAGTAATTAAAAGAGTCCTTGGTAAGGGGGGGTTCCCAAGAGTAGGCCCGTCCTTACTTGGTAGGTTTATACTGCTTTTTTTCCCTATTTAACCATACCCAAAGCAAAGAAAATACCATTCTATGAAGTGTGCATACGTTTTAAGGCATTAGTACTGTCGCACCCATGAATTAGATAAACGATCGTTATTTAAGCTGTGCTAGCGCTAACAATTTAAATGAATTCGTATCATTGGTTAAAAGTTTTCCCATGCTAATAGTAAATTGGGTATTAAGAAATAGAGCCTTAATGTTATCATTGCCTCTTATCGCTTGATAAGAGGTTTGCACTTCGCATAGAGTAGCATCACCTTGAATGATTACCACAATCGCCATCGGTATCACAAACTCAAATGAAATACTAATAATACAAACTATTATCACTGACCTTGAACAATTCTAGCTTTTGTGTGTGTTTTTTTTTTATTTATTCTTTCTAGATTTCACAGCATTTATTTGCAATAATTTTTTTTTCTTTTTGGCAACTATCATAAAAAAGAAGGTTTTATATGTACATGTAGGCATACGTAGTTGATAAGAAACATTAGTGCTGGGGCTTATCATAAAAACAAACTTTTCTATGTTTATTTTTAAAAATTCAAGCATGACATATACAGGGGAAATATTTGTTCGTTTTTTTATTAAAATTTATAATAATGGCAAAAGGTAAGGGAAATTTTAGTTTTAATGCCTGGTGATGTATGCCTTAATTCTTTTTGCTGAAGCCTCTTAAGGGCTTAATTGGGGTAATAAATGTTCATTATATCACACATCAAAGGTTGGAGTATGTATAGTGACGACGGCGGTTATATGAATGAAATCTGGAGGTTTATTTTAAAGGTCTTTGGCTAAATGTTTTTCTAGCCAGTTGAAAATTGAGAATTAATTAGCCACTTCGATTATAATGGAGTTGGGAATAAAAATAAGCCTTACATGAGTTACATGATACCTGCCAAGTACAGGGTATATACTTGGCAATGTTGTAGAAGTGGTTGATTGTAACCCAATATTTCATATTACAACGAAAAGGAATAAAAAAAAAACAATCCTTAAGGAGCTATTGCACGGTATGTAGGAGTCTTATTACATGTCGGTGTTTGTATCGAGGTGTTTTCAATCGGGTACCCAACATTATGGATTCTGCTAAAAATTTACAAAAATCGGTTAACAAATGATCACTTTATTGCAACATTTTTCAATATCCGACGAACATATATATGGGAGTCAGGGACGTAGTCATGGGGGGGGGGGCCCTCGGGCTCGAACCCCAAATGATTTTATCTATAGCAAAAAAATTAAATTAAATTTATGACACCTCAGACATTTCGGCTCAAATGACCCGCGCCCTCTAGCGGGTCAAGAAGGTAAGATCCGAGATTGGTTTATATGGGAGATATTGGGTTGCCCAAAAAGTAATTGCGGATTTTTTAAAAGAAAGTAAATGCATTTTTAATAAAACTTGGAATGAACTTTAATCATATATATTTTTTTACACTTTTTTTCTAAAGCAAGCTAAAAGTAACAGCTGATAACTGACAGAAGAAAGAATGCAATTACAGAGTCACAAACTGTGAAAAAATTTGTCAACGCCGACTATAGGAAAAATCCGCAATTACTTTTTGGGCAACCCAATATATTAGGTTATGAACCGATTAAGTCCATACTTGGCACAGTTGTTGAAAGTTAAAACAAATTACATCATGCAAAATTTCAACGAAGCACATAGCTTTACTCCTTCGAAATATAATTTCGGATATAATTGCGCCCTCTATCGGCTCAAATAAGTCGAGATCCGAAATGGGTTTATATGGGAGCTATATCAAAACATGAACTGATTTAGCCCATTTACAATCCCTAACGACCTGCATTAGCAAGAAGTACGTGCTGCACTTCCAAAGCCCTTGAATTTGAGCCCCCTATTTGCCTTGGCCGGTAAATATGAACCGTTTGGAGGGTGCTTAGGGGTTGGGGCGGCCACCGGCACTTTGCGCTGAAAAAAGATATCAAATTCGTTCTTTATTCCTAACGGAAATGAAGTTCAGTTTAAATTGGATATCAAATTCGTTTTCTACTCTCAAATATTGGGTTGCCTAAAAAGTAATTGCGGATTTTTCATATAGTCGGCGTTGACAAATTTTTTCACAGCTTGTGACTCTGTAATGGCATTCTTTCTTCTGTCAGTTATCAGCTGTTACTTTTAGCTTGCTTTAGAAAAAAAAGTGCAAAAAAGTATATTTGATTAAAGTTTATTCTAAGTTTTATTAAAAATGCATTTACTTTCTTTTAAAAATTCCGCAATTACTTTTTGGGCAACCCAATACCTTTCCTTTGAGTCCCATATTGTCATAATGGGCCAAATAACCCATTTGACGTATCATTAGGAGGAAAAGCGCCACCTATACTTGAACTCAAATTTTAATGACAAATTCGTAATCTACTCTCCAATACCTTCATTTGAGTCTCATGTAACCATGGTCGGTTAATATGCCCATCGGACCACTTTCAGATATGGATCGGACCACAATCGTACAAAATCTATGAAAATGTTAAGAAAATCGGTTCAGCCAATTATCATATAGTCATAATGAGGGGTGACGTGACCCCCTATACTTCGATCTGATTTTGTATGCCAGATTCGAAATCTACTCACGAATACCTTTCATTTAGTCCCATATTGAAATGAATGTTCAATATGCCTGTTTGGGGGAGTTTTGGAATTGGGGAGGCCCGATGGGTACTCAAACTCAAATTTTAATACCATATTCGTATTCTACTCTCTAATACCTTTCATTTGATACCTATATTGTCCCGGTCGGTCCACTTTTGATTTTGGGTTGTGTTCTTGGCATGAGGGGGAGGGTCCTCCCCCCACAACATCAAAAAAATTACAAAGCCTATGTTTCGTTCTAGAAACAGATACAATATGCGAACATTTCAAGAAAATCGGTTCTGCCGTTTTTCAGTCTATACGGAACAAACAAACCAAGCCCTACATATCCTTGATTCGCTAATGTGCCCTTTTTGGTCATTTTTGTGGGGTCGGGGAGACCCTCTAAACTTCAACATGAATTTGTATGCCAGATGCGTTATCTACTCCGCCTACTTTTCATTTGACATCCATATTGTCCTTATCGGTCCACTTTTGATGTTGGGTGGTGTTTTTGGGGTAACGGTGGAGTTCCACCCCCTTCCGTTATCAATAAATTATAAAGCCTATTTCTACTTTCTGACCATATTCGTAATCTACTCCCGAATACCTTTCATTTGAGTCCCATATTGTCATGATCGTCAAATAAACCTATTTCAAGGGGTTTTGGGGTTGGGGCGGTCCCCCAGGTACTTGGACCCAACTTTTATTATGAAATTCATACTCTAATTTTGAATACGTTTCATTTGAATCTCATATTGTCCCGATCGGCCCACTTTTATTTTTGGGTAGTACTTTTAAGGTAAGGGAAAGGGTCCGTCCCCCTCCCGATATCAAAAAGTTATATAGCCTATGTTGCCTTCCAGACCAACCTACACAGTATGTGAAAATTTCAATGTAATCGGTTCAGCCGTTTTTGAGTCTTTACGGAACAAACAAACACAAATTGAATTTTATATATAAGAAGATAGAGGCTTTGAACAATGTGCGGACCGACATACTGATCTAATCCTTAGACCAGTACCGGGAGGACCTGGTCCTTAGAGACTGGATAAACCATATGCTAAGGAACAGGTGGATAAATTGTGTGTGCCATGGCATAAATATAAGAGAGAAAGTTGCACAAGGCACGCCACAGGTGGGCATTTTAACGCCACTCCTATGGGAGACCACCATAAATGACCTATTAGGGATGCTGACTGAGCAGGGATTTGATCCCGTTTGCTACGCAGACGATGTTAAAATACTTCTTAAGAAAAAGGAACCAGCTATGCAGAAGGGCCGAGAGTGTCTTGCATATGACTGTGCTAGACCCAGAGGTCTCAATTTTAACCCAGAGAAGACTGATATATACCTGTTCATAAGGAATACGAAGGTGGGCCAATGTAACGCACCCCGTTTCCTCCATACGACGATTTCGATATCTGACAAGGTCAAATACTTAGGTGTGATCTTGGACAAAAAGTGTCACATTCAGGAGCGTACTGAGAAGGCTCACAGATGTTGGCCACTATGCAGACGGGTCGTAGGCTCGAAATGGGGCCTGAATCCTAGGATAGTCCACTGGCTCTACAGGAGCGTGATTATACCAATACTTACTTACGCCTCAGTAGTTTGGTGGACTGCTATGGAGAAAAAGTGCAAAATAAGGACCATACAACAGTTTCAGAGAACCTGTTGTCTTGGCCTAGGTGGAGCGATGAGGACCACGCCCACTAAGGCACTGGCGACTATTATAGATATCCGACCTATTGGCATACAGATTAAGTGTGAGCCAGCCACTGCGGCTATGAGACTTAAGGCGAAGGGAGAATGGATTGAGGATGGGAGCAGCTCATACCATCGCGGTATAATCGAGACGACAAGAGGGAAACCTGGAAGGAAGGGAAGAGGTTTCCGATCGGATACCTGAGATGAACCTTGAGGTCGAGTGCGAGGCGCTGTTGCCATCAGCACAGTCTTGGACTGACGGAACCCTAATATTGCCATCTGGAAAATCATGTTACACGAATGGATCAAAGCTAGAAGAAAGTGTGGGCCTCTGGGGGTCTTCATTGAGAACCCAGGGACAGAGATCTGTTTTAGACAGCCTGACCATAATACGAACCTGCAGGTAGAGCTCCCGACGATCAAGCAATGCGTGAGGTGGTGTGGTGCTAACGCCGCGGGAACGTGATAGTCATTGGTTATTTAAAGGCGCCAATATCGCCTTTGTCATATCGAGCAATATAGGCACTCAGTATTTAAGCAAGAGCCGGTGCCACCCGGCCTCTCACTGAGACTCCACTCGAAACCGCTGATTGTTTGCAACAGCAGTTGCGCTGCTACTTCGTATGGATCATTCCACTAACCACAACCTGTGGAGGCGCCCGTTAGCTCCCAGTTAATCTTCTCGTGTTAACGAAGAACACCACATAGATTGGAGCTCAAAGTTCTAGCTTGCGTGATGCTCACAGTGGAAGCCGCCGTAGCGCAGAGGTTAGCATGTCCACCAATGACGCTGAACGCCTGGGTTCAAATTCTGGCGAGACCATCAGAAACAATTTTCAGCGGTGGTTTTTCCCTCCTAATGCTGGCAACATTTGTGAGGGATTATCGCAAGTAAAACTTCTCTCCAAAGAGGTGTCGCACTGCGGCACGCCGTTCAGACTCGGCTATAAAAAGGAGGCACCTTATCATTGGGCATAAACTTAAAATAGACTGCACTCATTGATATGTGAGAAGTTTACCCCTATTTCTTAGTGGAATGTTCATGGGCAAAATTTGCAATTTGCATTGGGTTTAGTATAATTTTAGGTCGCCCCAGTCGGTGAGGTGGTGCACAAATTAACTGTGCGGGGGTCGTGGGTTAGATTCCCACCAGAGGCCTGGTCTGTCGCTACTGTGTCGACTTTAATTAACTAAATGAGTCTCTTTAGGAAATAGACTGCCATTCTTTCCTAACCTTAACCTAACCTAACTATAAGTTTACATCATTGTATTATACTACACTGAACTATGAAGTTATGCTTGGACTAACATATTTAAAAAAGTGTTAATGAACGATCATTTAGTGGCTGTTGACTTTGTCAATGACCCGAAAATATGTTTCTATGTCCAACGCTTCCATATCTCTTTATGTGATGCATTTGGCATACTTAGAAGTGAATGTAAACATTATGGAGGAGGCAGACGTCAATGACTGCAGTGCCTGTCTATGGAATTACTAATAATAAAACACTTGAATGTTGGTACACACTTTATAGCACTAAAACAAGACTCATTCTATAAAAAAAAACCAAAACAATATATACTAGGAATCTTGTAAAAAAAAGAATATGTAGTACAATAATAACATATGGCTTTCTGGGAATGTGTCATGTTTAAGAATATAAAAACAATTACAACTTGTTGAAGATGTTGAAAAACCATGAGTTTTATACCAACACCGTTTAGAGTTGAAGTTGCATATGATTTGATGTGACACAGAAGTGATGATGTTGGTAATTTAGGTTTGAACGAAATACGATTTAAGGTGGTAGTTTTGCATAACTCCAAGATCTTCCCTAAATTTTCCAAATATTCAACTCCATAATACAATAGAAGAAAATTTTCGGAGTTTAAACTATTTTAAAACTATTGTAGGAATCACTATACAGTCTAACAAATGAAGATATTGATTCTAGCTTTGACCAGATATTTATACCCACCACCATAGGATGGGGGTATAATAACCTAGTCATCCCGTTTGTAATACCTTGATATATTGATCATAAAGTGTTGTATATATATTCTGGATCGTCTCGACATTCCGATTCGATGTAGCCATGTTCGTCGAAATCACGATAGAGGTCGAACGCGTAAAACTAGCCGCTTGAAATTTTGCAAAGATACTTAATATCGATGTAGGTTGTTGGGGATTGCAAATGGGCAACATCAGTTCATATTTAAATATAGCTCCTATATAAACCGATCTCCCGATTCAACTTCTTGAGCCTCTGGAAGCCACAATTTGGTCCCATTTCGCTGAAATTTTGCACATAATGATCTGTTATGACTTCCAAGAATTGAGCAAAGTACGGTCTATAACATGATATAGCTCCCATATAAACCGATCTCCCGATTTGACTTCTTGAGCCCCTGCAAGCCGCAATTCTTGTCCGATTTGGCTGAAATACTGCACATGGTGTTCCCTTATGACTTTCAAACACTGTGCCGAGTACGTACAAATCGGTCAAGAATCTGATATAGCTCCTATATAAACCGATCTCCCTGTTATGACTTCCAACAACTGAGCTAAGTACGGCCAGAATCCGTCCGTAACCTGATATAGCTCCCATATAAACCGATCTCTCGATTTGACTTCTTAAGCCCCTGCAAGCCGCAATTTTTGTCCGATAGGGCTGAAATTTTGCAAGTGATTGTCTGTTACGACCTCAAACAACTGTGCCAAATACGGCAAAAATCAGTCTATAACCTGATATACCTCCCATGTAAACCGGTCTCTCGATCATCCTTGTTCGGTTCCTAGAAGCTTTAATTTTTGCTGGTTTGATAGAAATTTGGTATGTATAGGTTGCCCAAAAAGTAATTGCGGATTTTTTCATATAATCGGCGTTGACAAATTTTTTCACAGCTTGTGACTCTGTAATTGCATTCTTTCTTCTGTCAGTTATCAGCTGTTACTTATAGCTTGCTTTAGAAAAAAAGTGTAAAAAAAGTATATTTGATTAAAGTTCATTCTAAGATTTATTAAAAATGCATTTACTTTCTTTTAAAAAATCCACAATTACTTTTTGGGCAACCCAATAGAATAAAATTATGCCCTTCAACTAAATTTATTTTGTGTACAAGATTTGGCCCGGCCGAACTCGTTTTTTATACACACCACCATAGAATGGGGGTCGTTGCGTTTCTAATACCTCGAAATTTTTATCTCCGATCCCATACAACGGTAAATGTGCTAATAATTCTGAAGAATTAATATCTAGAATACTAATTCTAGATCATCTTGACATTCGGTCAATGTAGCCATATTCGGCTGTCTGTGAAAATCATGAAAGCGGTCGAACGAATACAGATATCCGCTTGAAATTTTACACAGCGACTTCTTATCAATGTAGGTCATGCAAATGCGTCATATCGGTTCAGATTTGGATAATGCTCCAATATAAAATGGTCCCCGGTTTTAAGTTCTTAAGCCTCTAAAGGCCTCAATTTTCGTCTGATTTGGCTGAAATTTGGCACAAGGATTTCTGTTTTGACTTCCAATATCTTTGCGAGAATAATCCGAATCGGTGTATAAACTGATATAGCCCCCATATAAACTGATCCTAGGATTCGACTGCTTGAGCCCCTTCAAGTTTCCTCCCATTTGGTTGAAATTTGGCACAAAGACTTCTGTTCTGACTGAGCCAAGGATCTTGAACTTGGCTAGTATAATCCGAAACAGTCTGTAAACTGATATAGCCCCAATGTAAACCGATTCCCAGTTTTGACTTCTTGAGAACTTAGACCCCTCAATTTTCATTCGATTTGGCTGAAATTTGGTACAAAGACTTATGTTCTGACTTTCAACATTCCTGCCGAGTATAATCCGCAACAGTCTATAAACTGATATAGCCCCCATGTAAACCGATGCCCACAATTTTGACTTCTTGAACTTCTTGACCCCCTCAAATTTTCATTGGATGTTGCTGCAGTTTGGTACTTCCAACATCCTTCCCGAGTAAAATCCCAATCGGTCCATAAAGTGATGCAGTCCTCATATAAGCCGATCCCCAGATTTGACTTCTTGAACCCCTAGACCCCTCAATATTCGTTCGATGTGGCTAAAATTTGATACAAAGATTTCTGTTATGACTTCCAACTTCCTTCCCTAGTATAATCCCAATCGGTCTATAAACTCGTGTAGCCCCTATGTAAACCGACTCCCAGTTTTGACTTCTTGAAGCCCTAGGAGACGTCTGTACCGAGAATGATCCCGTTCGGACCATATTTAGTTATACATACATATTTTGCCACATAAAGAAATATCCATCCTTTGTATTCTCTTAAAATCTTGCAATTTTAACATAAACTTGTTTAAACTTTATCTTGTCAAAAAGTTCGTTTATGGTGGTATGGCATTTTTTTTGTGTAGTATAATTCAAGTTCTCGTTATAACTCAATTTGGCCCATTTACAATGCCAACCCACCTTTTTAAATCAATTAAAAGTATTTCTGTGAAATTTGCAGCGACTCCGTCACACAAATCCCTATGACGTGTTTTCCGACATCTATCGGTAGGTATACAAATTTCAATGAATGAATGAATAAAATTGTAATGAAAACATCTTTAATGCGTAAACGTTAAATTAACGACGTAAACATACCAAACACGAAAACAAAGCCACACATCTGAAGCGCGCGCACTCACACACACACACACACTTACACAAATGCACCCAGTCATATTACAACAAAACGAGCTACATTAAAAGTATGAAATAATAAAAGCCACAAAAACAAACAACGAAAGTCTTGGGAGCAAAACAAAACAACGGAAACACCAACAAGATCGTCATTACCGATTGATCTGTTAAGGGAGGGGAGGAGGCGTTGGTAAGGGGGTCTCCCGCCAAGAGAGCCATAGAAGCCACAACAACTTTAAGAATATTCAACATACAACAAAGACAAGGGATGGCGAAAAGGGTAAGGCGCTAACACCCTGCAAACATTTCGACGTGACTTTCTCACTTCCTCCCAGAATAGGCACTTTTTAGGTACTTTTGTACGGTAGTTTGTAGAGATTTCATGATTTAAAACAACAAAATACATTACTGTCGGAATTCTATCATTCATGTTGAGTTAAATAATTAGTTTCTCAAAATCAACTGTTATTGTTAAAAATTTAAAAACAGATTTTTTGTTGTTGTGTTGTTGGACGCTAACTCAAAAAACCCCACACAAGAGAATGTATATTTACTTAGCTTTCTGTAATGAAGAAAGGCTGGTAGCACAGAGGGATAGCATGCGCCTCACAATCGTAAGGTTGGCTGTTCAAATCTCAGTCAGGGGAAATCATTGCAAATAAAATCTTCGATTATTAATCTTGATTTGGGAAAGAAATAAATTAGAAAGAGAAATAAAAATAAGCCTCTCTCTAAAAGATAACAAGTAAAAGCGTGCTAAGTTCGGCAGGGCCGAATCATACAATATATACCCTCCACCATGGATCGCATTTGTCGAGCTCTTGTCACGGTATCTCTTTTTAGGCAAAAAGGATAAAATAAAAGAATTTCTATGTTATTGGCACAATATCAAGTTATGGTTCATTTCGGACCATAATTGAACTGAATATTGGAGACCATAGTAGAAGTCATTGTGTAAAATTTCAGCCAAATCTAGTAAGAATTGCGCACTATAGAGGCTGAAGAAGTATAATATGGAGATCGGTTTATAGGGGAGCTGTATTAGGCTATAAACCGATTCATGCCATATTCGACACGTATGTTAAAGGTCATGAGAGAAGCCGTTGTACAAAATTTCAGCCAAATCGGGTAATACTTGGGCCCTTTAGAGGCTCAAGAAATCAAGATCCCATATTGGGAAATATGGAAGCTATATCAGGTTATGGATCGATTTGAACTATTCTTAGCACAGTTCTTGAAGGTCATAATAAAACACCTCATGCAAAATTTAAGCGAAATCGGATAATAATTGCGTCCTCTAGTGGCTCAAGAATTCAAGACCCAAGATCGGTTTATATGGCAGCTATATCAGGTTATGAATCGCTTTCAACCATACTCAGGACAGTTGTTGGATATCATAACAAAACACGTCGTGCAAAATTTCATTCCAATCGGATAATAATTGCGCCCTCTAGAGGCTCAAGAAGTCAAGACCCAAGATCGGTTTATATGGCACCTATATCAAAACATGGACCGATTTGAACAATTCTTAGCACAGTTGTTGAAAGTCAAAACAAAACACCTCAGGCAAAATTTCGGCTAAATCGGATAATAATTGCTCCCTCTAATTGCTCAATAAGTCAAGACCTCAGATCGGTTCATATGACAGCTATATCAGGTTATGGACCGATTTGAACTATTCTTAACACAGTTGTTGAAAGTCATAACAAAACACCTCCTGCAAAATTTCAGCCAAATCGGATAATAATAGCGTCCTCTAGAGGCTCAATAAGTCAAGACCCAAGATCGGTTTATATGGCAACTATATCAGGTTATTGACAGCTATATCAGGTTATGGACCGATTTGAACTATTCTTAACACAGTTGTTGAATGTCATAACAAAACACCTCATGCAAATTTTCAGCCAAATCGGATAATAATAGCGTCCTCTAGAGGCTCAATAAGTCAAGACCGAAGATCGGTTTATATGGCAACTATATCAGGTTATTGACCGATTTGAACCATACTTAGCACAGTTATTGGATATCATAACAAAACACGTCGTGCAAAATTTCATTCCAATCGGATAATAATTGCGCCCTCTAGAGGCTCAAGAAGTCAAGACCCAAGATCGGTTTATATGGCACCTATATCAAAACATGGACCGATATGGCCCATTTACAATCCCAAGCGACCTACATTAATAAGAAGTATTTGTGTAAAATTTCAAGCGGCTAGCTTTACTCCTTCGAAAGTTAGTGTGCTTTTGACAGACAGACGGACGGACGGACATGGCTAGATCGACTTAAAATAGACGATCAAGAATATATATACTTTATGGGGTCTCAGACGAATATTTCGAGTAGTTATAAACAGAATGACGAAATGAGTATACCCCCATGCTATGGAGATTGTTTTCAACTTTCTTGAGTGCAGATTTAGTGACTCGCACGATAGAAAATGTTTGCAGGGCAAATATGAATTGTGTTGTGGTAGTCAATCAAAACAAATGAAAAAATTGCGTGTATGTTGCCGGGGGTGCGCTGGACAGACGGTAGACGCACGCAACCACTAGAGTACTAGAGTATCATTCTGTTTGTGCTCATGTGTAAAAGCGAATAAATAAATCAAAACAGAAACCAAAAACCAAAACAAACAAAATGTAATCAAAATACGAAAAAGATAAATACTGACCATATTTACACAGCCTCTTGGGGGGGGTTTGGGGCAAATTTGGTTATGGATATAGGTATCACTTCACACACCACCATACAGCGCATGGTTTTGACTGCGTATTAAATGGCTGCGAGTTCATGCGACCCGACAGATACTGTGATGTAAAGCTCACAAGAAGCCAACATCTGCTTCTGCTTGAAATCGAAAAGATGTAAAAGAAGAAATTCACAACAACAATAACATCATCAAATTAACATAAACCAACAATAATTAAAACATTCCTAACAAATAATCTTTTACCACGAAAAATCCCATCAGCAAATTGGCATAGAATTCAATGAGGCCAAGTTACCCATAAAGAACTACGTATGCCAATCAGTGGTAGGAGATACAAATCAATTAATTTTCCTTGAATATTTTATGGGTAATTGTACTTCTCCCCCATACAATACGATCTAGTTTGAAAAAAATGTCACATACCAATTTGATTTCCATGAAAATCAAATATCAATAAATATTAAAATTCAATGAAATTTATTTTTTACTAGCCGAACCTGGCCCGCTCCGCTGCGCCTTCTCTAACTCTGTAATATCTTTTGGGGGGGCGGGGACACTTCGCCCTGAATGTGAATATCGAATTTGTGGTATTGTAGCATATGTCCGTCTTTGATGCTGAACTGTTGCGATTGGACCATATATCCATTTGGCGGGTTTTGGGCGGCCCCCGAGGCACCAGACTACAACAATAGAAATCATGTTTTGTTTTCGGGGACGGTAGGTTACCTTAGGTTAGGTTGAAAAGAGGGTGCAGATATTAATCTGCCCCATGCCACTATAGACATACACCTAAGCCAGTAATCGGCTTGTTGTGCGTTCTAAAAACTAAAAAGTAACCTCGAAGAAGGAGAGGGTGTTTTGGCGCAGGGGCGGCAACCGGTACTTTGCCCTGAAAATAGATATCAAATTCGTTCTTTACCCCCAAATACCGTTGATTTGAGCTCCAATTTGCCATAGCCGGTCATGAAGTTGAGTTTAGGGGGTGATGTTCTAAAGCACCCCCTTTAACTTAATTTCATATCCCCCCAAACACTTGGCTCCAAAAATTGGATATCAAATTCTTTTTCAATCTATTTGAGGTATTTTTAGGAGGAAAAGCGCCATTTGGACTTGAACTCAAATTTTAATGTCATATTGTAATCTATTCCCAAACACCTTTGAGTCTCATATAGCCATGGGCGGCTAATATGCCCATTTGGAGGTATAAAGGGGTGGGGCGACCTCCCATTACTTGGACCAAATATTTTTTGTCATATTTGTAATCTACTGCCAAATACTTTTCATTTGAGTCCCATATTGATAGGAACGCCGAATATATCTGTTTAGGGGAGTTTTGGGGGCAGTGGAGGCAACCGTAGCGCAGAGGTTAGGATGTCTGCCTATGACGCTGAACGCCTGGGTTCGAATACTGGCGAGACCATCAGAAAAATTGTCAGCGGTGGTTTTCCCCTCCTAATGCCGGTGACATTTGTGAGGTACTATGCCATGTAAAACTTCTCTCCAAAGAGCTGTCGCACTGCGGCTCGCCGTCCGGACTCGGCTATAAAAAGGAGGGTCCTTATCATGGAGCTTAAACTTGAATCGGACTGCACTCATTGCTATGTGAGAAGTTTGCCCCTGTTCCTTAGTGGAATGTTCATGAGCAAAATTTCCAAAATTTTTTTGGAGTTTTTAGGTTGGGGCAGCCCGATGCTTACTTGGACCAAAATTTTAATACGATATTTGTTTTCTAACCTCCAATACCTTTAATTTGATAACCATATTGGGCCCATCGATCCACTTTTGGGTTTGGGTGGCGATTTTGGGCTAAGGGGGAAGGACCGCCCTCATCCGATATCTAAAAATTTTATAGACTACACAATATGTGAAAACTTTTAAAAAAAATCGGTTCAGTCGTGTTTGATTCTACGAAACAAACAAAAAAACCGAGTCTCATATAGTCATCATGGGTCATATGCCCATTTGGGAGGTAGGGTGACCCCCTATACTTCGAACTGATTTTATATGACAGATTCGTGATCTATTCCCGAATACCTTTCATTTAAGCCCCATATTGATATAGACAACCAATTTGTCTTTTTTTAGACATTTTGGGGAAGGGCGACTTCCTGGGTACTTGGACCCAATTTTTAATACCATATGCGTATTCAATCTACTCCCGAACACCTTTCATTTGAGTCCCATATTGTCATGATCGTCCAAAAACCTATTTCAAGGGTTTTTGGGGTTGGGGCCGTCCCCCACTTACTTGGGCCTAATTTTTTATATGAAATTCGCACTCTCCTCCAGAATACCTTTTATTTGAGTCCCATATTGTCCCGATCGGTTCACTTTTATTTTTGGATAGTACTTTTGGGATATGGGGGAGAGTCCGCCCCCCTTCTGATATCAACAAATTATAAACTTTATTACTACTTCTTGCCCATATTCATAATTTACTCCCGAATGCCTTTCATTTGAGTCCCATATTGTCATGATCGTCCAAAAGACCTATTTTAAGGGTTTTTGGGGTTGAGGCGGCCCCCCAGTTACTTGGACCTAATTTCTTATATGAAATTCGTACTCTACTCCAGAATACCTTTTATTTGAGTCCCATATTGTCCCGATCGGTTCACTTTTATTTTTTAATTGTACTTTTTAGATATGGGGGATGGTCCGCCCCCCTTCCGATATCAAGCTAGCTGGACAGGGCCCGCTCCGCTGCGCCTTCTCTCACTCTCTTATTTACTGGCTACTGGTACGGCCTTTCAGATGTGTTCAATGTGGATACCATATTGGTGCTCTACTCCCGAATATCTTTTATTGAGCCTTATATTGCTATGGTCGGTAAATAAGTCTGGTATGAGGGCATATTTGGGTTTTAGGTGGACCGTCATATATCAGATTCATTCGCTTGTCTCAAATACCTTTAAATTGAGCCCCATATTTTCATTATTGGTTTGTATTTTCATTTAGCGGGCTTTGGAGGTGGTGCGGCCTCCTGAGTATCCCACCCTAAATAAGGATACCAAATTTCTGTTTTTGGGTTATTATAAACAACCTAAATTTTAAATTGCCCCATCCATTTCCGAGATCTGGTTTTTGAAAATAAGGTAAGGGGAGAGACCGCCCATTATAGTTTGGATTTTAGATCTACTTCATACTCTCTACTTTTGGTGGTGGATTGGAGTAGCCAAACCCTTTGCCCCGAAAGTGGATATCAGATTCATACTCTACTCCCAAAAATCACATTTGAGCTACATATTGCTATAGTCGGTATATATGCGTGGTTTAGGTAAGGTGTCCCTGAAACATGTGGGCATAAAACAGATTCCGCCCCGGGTCGTGCTATTCTTAACCTAATGTAGCGATGGTCGTCAGAGAAAGAGTGTTCTATGGAGACTCTCCAATTCTGAACCGATTAGATTTTCCGAACATATTGTCACATCTAATAGCTCCTCCCTAATCCTATTAACGAAGGTAACGGTGTTAGTAGCGCGGAATTCCTGACCTAGATTTTCTTTTTCGAGGTTGCTTTTAAGTAGTTGTATGTCCACAGTGGTATGGGGCGGTTAAATATCTGCAACCTCTTTCCAACTTAACCTACAGAAATATATGTGACTGCCTCTTTCAATAGACTGTAATGAAGGTTTCTTAAATTCATTCTAATAAGCTGTAGTCCTACAACCCATGAAATTATGAAAGTGAGCATAAAAAACCCCCAAAAGAAGAATGATTTAATTGAAATTAATAGGATTTTAATGAAATAATCTCAAATTTCATTTGGTCCATTGACTTGTGTTTGTTAAGTGATTTCTTCTTTTTTTCTTTGTGAGAAGATTTTAAGTTTATTGAACCTCAAGACGATAAGTTGGCCGCCAGGCCACTCGTTCAGCTGTTTGTGAGAAGAAAAACACATTTTTGCATATCATTTAAATAATCAAAAAGTTAACACAGCATCTGTCCCATGAATGATTTATGCGATATTCCAAAACTATAATTCGTAGTAGTAACTTTAATTAATGGATTCACCTGCGTGTTATGGTTGGCTAAAAGTTGACATGTGCCGGTTCAAAGTCATGTAAATTGCTCCAAATGCATTTCCTAATGGGTTGAAATTGAAAATGGGGGGCATAGTCATTTTCTCATTGCATACGCAACTCATCGAAATAGAGGTTTATGAACACTCTAAATTAAAATCGTATAAAATTATTGTACTAGGCGAACCGGGCCCGCTCCGCTGCGCCTTCTTTAACTCTCTAATATCTTTTTAGGGTGGGGACACTTCGCCCTATATGCGGATATCGAATTCGTGCCATTGTTGCCTATGACGCTGAACGCGTTCGAATCTTGGCGGGAACATCGGACAAAGCGGTGGTTGTCCCCTCCTAATGTTGGCGACATTTGCGAGATACAATGCCATGCATGGTCATTTAAAAAAATGTTCCCCAAAGAGGTGTCGCACTGTGGGACGCCGTTCGGACTCGGCTATAAAAAAAGGACCCTTATCATTGAGTTTTAACTTGAATCGGAAAGCACTGATTGATGTGTGAGAAGATTGTCCCTGCTAGGTTCCTGATGTTTTTAAAAATTATGGTAATGAGAATTGCTTTTTAAGGGGAGGGATGGCACCTCAGATATTTCGACTCAAATATGGACATCAAATTCGTGCTGCACTTCCAAATCCATTTAATTTGAGCCCCATATTGCCAAGGCCGGTAAACATCAACAATTTGGAGGGTGTTTTGGGCAAATTCGTTCTTTTCTCCCAAAGGAAATGAAGTTCAGTTGAAAGGGCGCTTGAGGGCGTATCCCAAATCATTTGGCTACAAAATTGGATATCAAATTCGTTTTCTACTCTAAAATACTATTCATTTGAGTCCCATATTTTCATAATGGGTCAAATAACCCATTTGACCCCTTTCATTAGAGTCTCATATAGCCATGGTCGGCTAATATGCCCATTTGGGGTTATTTGGGGGTGGGCGACCTCCCATTACTTGGACCTAATGTTTTATGCCATCTTTTTAATCTACTGTCTAATACTTTTCATTTGAGCCCCATATTGACATGAACTTCGAATATATCTGTTTAGAGGAGTTTTGGGGTTGGGGGGCCCGCTGGGTACTTGGACCCAAATTATAATACCATATTAGTTTTTTGGTCTCCAATGCCTTTCATTTGAAACCCTTATTGTGCCCATCGGACCATTATCAGATATGGTTGGCATTTTTGGGGTAAGGGGGAGGATCCGCCTCCACCCGATATCTAAAAATTATAAAGCCTATGTTTTCTTCCAGACAAAGGTACACAGTCTATGAAAATTTTAAGAAAGTCACTTCAGCCATGTATCATATAGTCATAATGGGTCTATTGGCGTTTTTGAGGTGTGGCGTGACCCCCGATACTTTGATCTGATTTTATATGCCTGATTCGAAATCTACTCCCGAATACCTTTCATTTGGGTCCCATCTTGAAATGAACGTTCAATATGCCTGTTTGGGGGAGTTGTGGGGTTGGGGAGGCCCGATGGGTACTTAGACTCAAATTTTGATACCATAGTAGTATTCTACTCTCCAATGCCTTTCATTTGATACCTTTATTGTCCCGATCGGTCCACTTTTGATTTTGGGTTGTGTTTTTGGCATGAGGGGGAGGGTCCTTCCCCCTTCCAATACTGAAAAAATATATAGCCTATGTATCGTTCCAGAAACAGATCAACCTACACAATATGCGAACATTTAGAGAAAATCGATTCTGCCGTTTTTCAGTCTAAACGTAACAAACAAACCGAGTACCATATATATACGTAATTGGCTAATGTGGCCATTTTGGGCGTTTTTGGGGGGGTGGGGGGTGGTGTGACCCCCTATACTTCGACATGAATTTGTATGCCATATTCGTTATCTACTTCCGCATACTTTTCATTTGATACCCATACTGTCCTTATCGGTCCACTTGTGATTTTGGGTGGTGTTTTTGGGTTAACGGTGAAGGGTCCGCCCCCTTCCGTTATCAATTATTTATATAGCATATTCCTACTTCCTAACCATAGACGTAATCTACTCCCTAATACCTTTCATTTGAGTCCCATATTGTCATGATTGTCAAATAAACCTATTTTAAGGGGTTTTGGGGCTGGGGCAGCCCCCTAGGTACTTGGATCCAACTTTTATTATGAAAATCGTACTCTACTTTTGACAAACTTTCATTTGAGTCTCATATTGTCCCGAACGGTCCATTTTTATTTTTGGTTAGTACTTTGTGGGTAAAGGGGAGGGTCCGCTCCCCTCCCGATATCAAAAAATTATATAGCCTATGTTTCCTTCCAGATCAACTTAATGCGTACAATTTGGGGGTTGTTATGGGGGTGGGACGTCCCTTAGACAGTTGGTCCCGAATGTTGAAATCACATTCGTGGTCTTCTCCCAAATTCCTTTCATATGAGCCCCATATTTCCATAGTCGGCAAGCATGTACGGTTTAATGGGTGTTTAAGGGTAGGGTCGCGGTCACTCAGTGACTTGGCCCTGAAAATATATCTCAGATACGTGTTATACTATAAAAATACTCTTTTTTGAGCCCCATATTGCAATGATCAGCAAATACGTCCGATTTAGATGGTGTTATGGGGGTGGGATGGCGCCATAGACACTTTTCCCGAATATTGATATCGAATTCGTATTTAACTCCCAAAGACCTTTCATTTGAGACCCATATTGCTATCGTCGTAAATTTGTAGTCTTTGGGGAGTGTTTTTTGGGGAGGAGCGGCCCTCCAAATACTTGGTCCCACCTTTAGATATCAGATTCGTATTCTACTTGCCAATACCTTTCATTTGAGCCCCATATTGCCATGTTCAGTAAATAAGTCCTATTTGGGGGTGCTCTTTGGGGAAGGGGTAGACCCCCAGAAACTTGGTCCCACATTTGGATGTCAGATTCGTATTCTATTTGTCAATACCTTTCATTTGAGCCCCATATTGCCATGTTCAGTAAATAAGTCCTATTCGGGGGGTTTTTTGGGGAAGGGGTAGACCCCTAGAAACTTGGCCCCACTTTTAGATATCAGATTCGTATTCTACTTGTCAATACCTTTCATTTGAGTTCCATATTGCCATGTTCAGTGAATAAGTCCTATTTGGGGGGCTTTTTGGGGAAGGGGTAGACCCGCAGAAACTTGATCCCACATTTAGATATCAGATTCGTATTCTACTTGCCAATACCTTTCATTTGAGCCCCATATTGCCATGTTCAGTAAATAAGTCCTATTTGGGGGTGCTCTTTGGGGAAGGGGTAGACCCCTAGAAACTTGGTCCCACCTTTAGATATCAAATTCGTATTCTACTTGTCAATACCTTCCATTTGACTCCCATATTGCCATGTTCAGTAAATAAGTCCTATTTGGGGGTGCTCTTTGGGGAAGGGGTAGACCCCTAGAAACTTGGTCCCACCTTTAGATATCAGATTCGTATTCTACTTGCCAATACCTTTCATTTGAGTCCCATATTGCCATGGTCGGTAAATATGCCCGATTTAGGGGTGTTTGGGGGTTGGGGTAGTCCCCCTAACACTTGGTCCGACAATTGGATATCAGATACGTTTTCTTATTCTAAATATCTTTCATTTGAGTCCCATATTGTGGTGATTGGTCTAAAAAGATATTTGGTAGGTTGAGAGGGTGGGGCGGTCCCCCTAGGTACCCCACCCAAATTTGGATACCAAATTATTATTTTTAGGTTTCTATAAGAGAGCACACAAAATTTCGTTTAAAGCGCAACACCCATCACCGAGAACTGGCGTTTCTGAAAATTAGGGTAAGGGGGAGGGTCCGTCCCCCATTAGATATCAAAAAATTTAGTACCCTATTTTAACCACGGGCTCATTATGCCCATCAGTGAAAATTTCATGAAAATCGGTTCAGCAGTTTTTGAGTCTATAAGGAACACACAAACGAACCGACAAACAAACACAAATTGAAGAAGGCCCCCGTAGCGCAGAAGAAGGCCACCGTCGCGCAGAGGTTAGCATGTCCGCCTATGACGCTGAACGCCTGGCTTCGCGAGACCATCAGAAAAAATTTTCGGCGGTGGTTTTCCCCTCCTAATGCTGGCAACATTTGTGAGGTACTATGCCATGTAAAACTTCTCTCCAAAACGGTGTCGCACTGCGGCACGCCGTTCGGACTCGGCTATAAAAAGGAGGTCCCTTATTATTGAGCTTAAAAACTTAAATCGGACTGCACTCATTGCTATGTGAGAAGTTTGCTCCTGTTCATGGAATGGATGGAATGTTCATGGGCAAAATTTGCATTTTCATATAAGAAGAAGATAAGTATCTGAAGTATAAAGTGCCGAAATATAATACAGATAACTATGATTTTTTTTTCATACACAGTTACTTTATTCGTTCTTTTATTTACCTTCCATGATGTTGGGTATTCAAAGTTCGTTTTTCACCCACTTATATTGGCTTTGATTTTTGGTTGCCTTTCATCACTTCTTTTCGTTTGTCGTTTGTTTTTTTTTTTTTTGGAGTTTTGAGTTTTGTTTAATACATCAAACATCACGAGCTGCATGTCATTTTAGAGATGCCGACTAATTTGCAATTTCGAGCATATATTATTTCATTAGCCATTTGATATATTAGTAACGTTCACTTAAACGTAAATTCGCATTCCTTTATAATCGCAATAGGGCTCTCTCACTCACTCACTCATTCACTGCGGCATGCCGGCCCGCAAATGTGTTAATGGTGATATGATCATATGGTGGTGTGATAATTACGAAGGGGCCATTGATTAATTTGAATTTTGTTTCAAATTTGGAATTGGTAGTTTTTGTCTGTGGGGTATTGAAATATGCGGGGTCATCAGCTTTAGCGGTAGATGTATGCGGCAATATTTATGGCAATAGATTCCCATGAAATATTCATTAAGTGCTTAAGCTATGGTAGAAGGAAGAGGGGAGTTTACTTAAAGGCATTTCTAAATATAATGAATCAGTCCTGTAAAAAAAATATAAAAACAAAAAAAAGCAAGAGCGTGCTTAGTTCGGCCAGGCCGAATCTTATGTACCCTCCACCATGGATCGCATTTTTCGAGTTCTTTGCGCGGTATCTCTTTTAGGAAAACAAGGAATAATGGATAAGAATTGTTATGATATTAGAGATATATCAGTCATTGGGTAATGTAGTGGCTCAAAAGGCATAATCGGGACATAGGCTTAAACGGAACCGTATCAGGTTTTATTGGACATGTATGTTGAAGATCATGGGAGAAACCGTTGTACAAAATTTCAGGAAAATCGAGTAAGAATTGCAGCCTCTAGAGGCTTAAGAAGCCAAGATCTCAGATCGGTTTATATGGCAGCTATATCAGGTAATGGACCGTTTTGAACCATACTTGGTACAGTTGTTGGAAATCGTAAGAAAGAACTTCATGCAAAATTTCAGTCAAATCTATTGGCTCAGAAGTCAAGATCCCAGATCGGTTTATATGACAGCTATATCAGGTTATGGACCGACTTAAACCATACTTAGCACAGTTGTTGGAAGTCGTAACAAAGAACTTCATGCAATATTTCAGCCAAATCGGATGAGAATTGCGCCCTCTAGTGGCTCAAGAAGTCAAAATCCAAGATCGGCATATATGACAGCTATGTCAAGTTATCGACCGATTTGAACCATACTTAGCACAGTTGTTGGAAGTCATATCAAAACACTTTGTGCAAAATTTCAGCCAAATCTGATGAGAATTACCGCCTCTAGAGGCTTAAGAGGTCAAGATCCCAGATCGGTTTATATGGCAGTTATATCAGGTTATCGACGGATTTGAACCATATTTAGCCCAGTTGTTGGAAGTCATAACAAAACACTTCGTGCCAAATTTCAGCCAAGTCGGATGAGAATTGCACCCCCAATTGGCTCAAGAAGTCCAGATCCCAGATCGGTATATATGGCAGCTATATCAGGTTATCGACGGATTTGAACCATACTTAGCAAAGTTGTTGGAAATCATAACAAAGAACATCATGCAAAATTTCAGCCAAATCGGATGAGAATTGCGTCCTCAATTCGCTCAAGAAGTCAAGATCCACGATCGGTATATACGGCAGCTATATCAGGTTATCAACCGATTTGAACCATAATTAGCACAGTTATTGAAAGTCATATCGAAACCCTTCGTGCAAAATTTCAGCCAAATCTGATGAGAATTACAGTCTCTAGAGGCTTAAGAAGTCATTATCCCAAGTCGGTTTATATGGCAGCTGTATCGGGTTATGGACGGATTTTAACCATACTTGGCACAGTTGTTGGAAGTCATATCGAAACACTTCGTGCCAAATTTCAGCCAAATCGGATGAGAATTACCGCCTCTAGAGGCTTAAGAGGTCAAGATCCCAGATCGGTTTATATGGCAGTTATATCAGGTTATCGACGGATTTGAACCATATTTAGCCCAGTTGTTGGAAGTCATAACAAAACACTTCGTGCCAAATTTCAGCCAAGTCGGATGAGAATTGCACCCCCAATTGGCTCAAGAAGTCCAGATCCCAGATCGGTATATATGGCAGCTATATCAGGTTATCGACCGATTTGTACCATACTTAGTACAGTTGTGGGAAGTCATATCGAAACACTTCGTGCCAAATTTCAGCCAAATCGGATGAGAATTACGGCCTCTAGAGGCTTAAGAGGTCAAGATCCCAGATTGGTTTATATGGCAGCTATATCAGGTTATCGACTGATTCGAACCATACTAAGCGCAGTTGTTGGAAGTCACAACAAAGAACTTCGTGCAAAATTTCAGCCAAGTCGGATAAGAATTGCGCCATCTATTGGGTCAAGAAGTCAAGATTCAAGTTCGGTATATACAGTAGCTACACCAGCATATCCCCATAGGGTTTTTGTCATCCTACCGACCATTTTGTGTTCCAGTGTTACAGCGTCGTTGTCCGAAACTCGGACTTCCTCGACCTGAAAGGCTTTAAGTTAACCAAGTTTATTGATGGCAGTCTTAGCTGGACTTCACTGCCAAATCACCTGCTCATCCTTTCCCCCTTACTCTGCTATGACCCGGCACTCAAACCATCCTTTAATCCTTGCTCTGCTATGACCCGGCACCCAAACCATGCGGATTGTGCCATTCTCAGAGTAAGCCTTAATCTCCTTCTTACACTCCAAGACTGTGACTATACCCTCCTGGTTGTTATTGTCCTGATGGCCAGTTTAGTGTCCGTAAATAGGTTTACACTCGATGTACTTGCTTGAAGACCACACCACCTCACGCATTCCGTGATCGGCCGGATATCCTCATGCAGGACCGTATTATGGTCAGGCAGTCGAAAACAGATCTCACTCCCTGGGTTCTAAATGTTGACCCCCAGACCCACACTGTCCTATAGCTTTGATCCATCCGTGTAACGAGATCTTCCAGATGGCAATACTAGATCTTCCAGATGGCAATACTAGAGTTATCCGATCGGAAACTTCTTCCATTCCTTTCAGGGTTCCTATTCTCTCCACGTTGTACCACGATTGTATGTTCTGCTTCTATCCTTTATTCATTCTCCCATTGCCTTAATTCTTAAAGCCGCAATGGCTGCCTCACACTTAATTTGTATGTCTATGGGTCTGATATCTAGAATAGTCTCCAGTACCCTAATAGGCATGGTTCTTATCGCTCCGCCTATGCCAAGACAACATTGTATTATCCTAACGTTGCACCTTTTCTCCTTCGCAATCCACCAAACTACTGAGGCGGCAGTAAGTATTGGTCTAATCTCGCTCCTGTAGAGCCAGTGGACCATCCCAGGATTCAGGTCCCATTTTGAGCCTTTGGCTCGTCTATATTCTGCGATCGTCCAAATCCCTGCCTGGAGGAACGTATTATGGTCAGGCAGTCGAAAACAGATATCAGTCCCTTGGGTTCTCAATGTAGACCCTCGGGCTCACTCTGTCCTCTAGCTTTGATATATCGGTGAAGCATGATCTCCCATATGGCAATACCGGAGTTCCGTCAATCCAAAACGCTGCTTCAACAAGATGATGCCACATGCCACATAGCACGTGTAACAATGGACTTATCGATAGGAGAGTTTGGGGAACATTTTACATCACGTTCGGGACCGGTCAATTGGCGGCCCAGATCGTGTGATTTAACGCCTTTAGACTATTTTTTGTGGGGCTATGTAAACGCTCTTGTCTATATAGACAAGCCTACTTCATTGAAAGACAACATTGAAGGATTTATCCGTGAGATATCGGCCGGAATGTTGGAAAGCGTATGCCAAAATTGGACTAAGCGGATGGACCATTTGAGGCGCGGTCACGGTCAACATTTGCATGAAATAATCTTCAAACATTTAACTATATGGGCCATACTATCGATTAAATTTTTTGAAAAACTTTCGAGTTTTTGAAAAAACTTTAGATTTTTTGAAAAACTTTAGATTTTTTGAAAAACTTTTCTATAGCTCTTAAAAAATCACCCTTTATAAAGGGTGCATAAATGGAATCAGTAAATTATTGTCGACTTACCTATGGATCACAAAAATTTGAGTACCTGGAAAGAGAAAATTTATTTTTAATTATTAACAAAGTTGGCAAATTAGGTAGAACTTTTGTCCCCCCGTGGACAATGAGAAAATGAGAGAAAATTTCTTCAAAATTTTGTCTTTAGAGAAAAATTCTTAGAATTTTTTTTTAGAGAAAATTTCGTAGAAATTTCTTTGAAATTTTTTCCAAAGACAAAATTTCAATGAAATTTTTACCTTAGAAATTCTATCTAAGGTAAAAATTTTAATTGTCTTTAGATAAACTTGAGGGCAGTTTTGCCCTTGAGAAGATTTCATTGAAAATTCTAGGGCTTTCCCCCATATTTGTTATGTACGAATTTCATAACAAGAAAATTTGTTTCAGTTTAAAATCCCCATGCGATTTTCAGAGGAAAACACAACAGATTATGGAAATATAAAATTAACGTCTCTCAATCTGGATGAAAGTATCTTTCCAAGAAATTGTGTTGAATGTTATGGCATGAAAAGGTTCGTTGATACTTACATGGTAAATATTTATTTAATTATTCCGCATTCGACAGCAGCACAGCCAGTCTGTTTTACCGTTGTTATTATATTTCGCACTTAAGAAATTATTGCGCAAAAAAAAACCAAAAGATAATAAAAGATATAAGAGAACATAGTCTCAACACTCTCAGAACAAAAATATCAGTGGCAATTAGCACCTCCTACACACGGCAGAGGCTTTGTATGTTTACACACGGTCCATGCGTCCCCAATCGTTTGGCTTAATAAGAAGAAGTTACGTTAAACGTATAAAGAGTTAAGTCGTTTCAGCAAGCAATTGGAAAGCTTGCCATCTTCGAGATCATGCTACACAGATGGATCAAAGATAGAGGACAGAGTGGGCCTGGGGGTTAACATTGAGAACACAGAGACTGAGAGCTGTTCTCGACTGCCTGACCATAAAATGGTTCTGCAGGCGGAGATTCGGACGATCGCGGAGTGCATGAGTTGGTGTGGTGTTATCGTGAGGACGTTGAGTATGAACATCTCTACGGACGGGAAACTGGCCATCAGGGCAATAAAAACCAGGACGGTAAGGTCACGAGCAGTCTTAGAGTGTTAGAAGGAGATAACGGCTACTCTGAGAATGGCAAAACCCGCATCGTTTGGGTGCCGGGTCATGGCAGAGCAAGGGGGAATAAAAGTGCAGACGATTTGGCAGTGAAGGCCAGAGGACTGCCATCAATAAACTTGGGAAACCCGAAGCCTTTCCGATCGACACAGTACGAGTTAAGGGTGTGGTCGGCGAACACGGTCAATATAATTAAATTTTTGAAGATAATTTCATGCAAATGTTGACCGTGACTGCGCCTGAAATGGTCCATACGCTTAGTCCAATTTCAGCATACTCTTTCCAGCATTTTGGCCGATATCTCACGAATAAATAATTCAGTATTGTCTTCCAATTGGAGCGGACTTGTCTGTATAGACATAAGCTTTCACATAGCCCCACAAAAAATTGTCTTAAGGCGTTAAATCGCACGATCTAGACGGACAATTCATCGGTCCCCACGTGAAATAAAATGTTCCCCGAACTCGCCTCTTAATAAGTCCATTGTTAGGCATGCTATGTGGCATGTGGCACCGTCTTGTTGAAACCACATGTCATGCAAGTCAAGCTCTTGCATATTGGGCAAAAAAAAAGTTGGATATCATCTCACGGTATCGCTCACCATTCACAGTTTTGTTACGATTCGCATCATCTTTGAAGAATTACGGTCCAATGATGCCACCAGCCTATAAACCGCAATAAACTGTGATTTCTTTCTGGATGCATTGGTAGCTCTTGCAATGCTTCTAGCTGATCTTTACTCTAAAATCTACAATTCTGTTTATTTATGTAACCATTGAGCCAAAAATCAGCTTCGTCCATAAAATGGATGAAGCATCATTTTTGAAGAAGTACGGTCCAATGATGCCACCAGCCCATAAACCGCATCAAACTGTGATTTTTCCTAGATGCATTGGTAGCTCTTGCTGATTTTCACTACCAAATCGACCATACTGCCTATTTACGTACCCATTGAGAAAAAATGATCTTCGTCCATAAAATGGAAGAAGAGCGCGATGAACTTTCTTAACAGAGCACGCATTTTGATAATAAAATTCAATAATTTGGAAGTTGCGATTTGCATCATTTTTGAAGAAGTACGGTCCAATGACGCCACCAGCCCATAAACCGCATAAAACTGTGATTTTTTCTAGATGCGGTAGCTCTTGCTGATTTTCACTACCAAATCGACCATACTGCGTATTTACATGCCCATTGAGTCAAAAATTAGCTTCGGCGTGAAGTCGAAGAAGCGCGCGATGACCTTTCTTAACAGAGCACGCATTTTCATAATAAAATTCGATAATTTGCAAGTTGCGATTTGGATCATTTTTGAAGAAGTACGGTCCAATGATGCCACCAGCCCAAAATTCAATAAATTGCAAGCGTTGTTCGTTTGTAAGACGATTCATGGTTAAATTATAGACCAAACTGAAGATGTTTGATAGTGAAATAAAACAAGAAACGTGCGTGACCTGTTTAAACCAGTATTGCCAAAAAGATAAAAGCTAAAAAACACCCTTTATGTTCATCATCGTTTTGACATTCTGAGACGATCTAGCCATGTACTTCAGTCTGTCGATAACGGTTGAACGCGTAAAGCTAGCCGCTTGAAATTTTGCACAGATACTTTGCATTGATGTAGGTCATTGAAGATTGCAAATGGACCACATCGGTTCAGATTTGGATATAGCCCCCATATAAACCGATCTCTCGATTTGACTTCTTGAGCCCTTATAGGATGCAATTTTTGTCCGATTTGGCATGCACGCGGTGTTTTGTCAGGACTTTGAACAACTGTACTAAGTAACGTTCAAATCGGTCTATAATTTGGTATAGCTCCCATATAAACCGATCTTCTGATTTGACTTCTTGAACCCCTGGAAACCGTAATTTTCGTCCGATCCAGCTAAAATGTTGTTCTGTTAGTGTTCTGTTATGACTTTCCACAACTGTGTCAAATATAGCCCAAATCGGTCTACAACCTGATACGGGTCCCATATAAACCGATCTCTCGACTTGACTTCTTGAGCCTTTACAAGCCGCAATTTTTGCCCGATTTGGCTGAAATTTTCCAGGAGGTGTTCTGTAATGATTTTTAACAATTGCGCCTAGTACGGTTCAAATCGCTCTATAACCTGATATGGCTCTCATATAAACTGATCTCCCGATATGACT
Organism: Stomoxys calcitrans; assembly: GCF_963082655.1. Classification (NCBI taxonomy): domain Eukaryota; kingdom Metazoa; phylum Arthropoda; class Insecta; order Diptera; family Muscidae; genus Stomoxys; species Stomoxys calcitrans. Next base: position 135,936,848 of record NC_081555.1, read on the forward strand.
TCTTGAGCTCTTACAAGCCGTAATTTTCGTCCGAGCTACCGAAAATTTTGCTCGTAGTGTCCTGTTAGAACTTCCAACAACTATGCCAAGTACGGTTCAAATCGGTCTATAACTTGATATGGCTCTCATATAAACCGATCTCCCGATTTGACTTCTTGAGCTCTTACAAGCCGCAATTTTTGCCCGATCTGGCTGAAATTTTGCATGTAGTGGTCTGTCTTGACTTTCAACAACTCTTCTAGGTACGGTTCAAATCGGTCAATAACCTGGTATAGCCCCCATACAAACCGATCTCCCGATTTGACTTCTTGAGCCCTTACAAGCCGTAATTTTCGTCTGAGCTACCGAAAATTTTGCTCGTAGTGTCCTGTTATGACTTCCAACAACTGTGCCAAGTACGGTCTAAATCGGACTACAACCTGATATAGGTCACATAATAACCAATATCCCAATTTGACTTCTTAAGCCCTTACAAGCCGTAATTTTCGCCCGAGCTAGCGAAAATTTTGCTCGTAGTGTTCTGTTATGACTTCCAGAACACATTAACCGATCTCCCGATTTGACTTCTTGAGCCCTTGAGAGCCGCAATTTTTGTCCGATTTCACTGAAATTTTGCAGGTAGTGTTCTGTTATGACTTCCAACAACTGAGCATAGTATGGTCTAAATCGATATATAATTTGATATAGCTGCCATGTAATCCGATATCTTGATTTGACTTCTTGAGCCCCTTAAAACATGCGCACCCTCTTTTCACTTAACCTAATCTACTGAAAACTATAAAGGTTCTAATTTGCTTTTTTTTGTACAGAAAAGAAGTTAAGGCGTGCTTAGTTCGGCCGGCTGAATCTCTCCAAATATGGTGTGTCAGAACCTTTAGATATGGTTCTGGACCACCATATATAGAAAATATTTCGGAGGAAGCAATTTATGAAGCTTTGTAGTTTTTCTTTCATCTCTGTTGTAGCTGGCCATATTTCTGAAGCCTAAAGGCGTACTCACTTCACTCTATGGAGAAGTACTCAACAGCGTAATAGCAACACAGAGATCAAGATTAGGAAATATGACTGGATCGGTTACATCCTACGTGAGTCCTACGATGTTCCCTGTATTCTTTTGGGGTCGCATATCAATATTTCGATGCCTTACAAACGAAACGACTACATTAATATACCCCCCTATGGTGGTGGGTATAAGATGAATTTGAGTTTTGTAACTTAACCCATTATGCACTTGAGCCCATGCTATGTGAAATGAATCAGCAACATTTAGTCTGAATTTCACATACTTTTGAAATAAAAGTTTTGTACTTTGACTCGTCTTAATTCCATATTTCATTCATGCAATCGTTATTTTCTTGTGTCACAACAAGCTTGCTCCACTCTAACCATCATTGAATCTGGTTTAATGGCAAATTTCTCATACGCCAATTATGGGCGGATGATATCGCGATTATTCTTGTCGGTGGGAAGCAGTGATTGGCACTTTTTTACTTTCCATTTGATGAGTCAAATGCTTTACACTTGCGAATAATATGAAGTACATTTAAATTGCAACAACAACAACAACAAAAATATGATGAAAGCGGAAACAACCCGAATAAGGGGAGATTTCTTTCACAATAGTCAAAATGAAATTAAAATAGAAAATGTTGTCAAAATTCGATAAATTTCTTATATCCATCAGCATGGGTATATTCATTTAGTCATTTCGTTAGCAATACATCCTCCTCCATCCAGAGAACAAGAAGGATATTTGGAAAATGACCCAGATAGAGTGCTCATGTTATGAGAATAACACTTTTCCCAGTTGCTGGTATCCGATGATGGTGGCCATGAGTATGTTGCAGAACTAATCCCAAAACGAGGTAATCCTGCTGAAAAACAATAAGGCAGCAAGAGCCGATGGGTTGCCGGCTGAACTATTTAAGACCAAAGGCGACACGCTGTTTAGGCGTATGCATCAGCTCGTCTGCGCAATCTGTCTAGAAGCCCGTAAACCCGATGATTGGAACTTCAGCATACTATGTCCCGTACACAAGCAGGGGATAAGACGGTATGACGCTATCCTACCCATCGCATACAAAATACTATCAACGTACTGTGTGAATGATTAAAATCAAAAGTCAACGAAATAATTGAGTTCTATCAGTGTGGTCTTACACTGCGCCAAAACCTGAAAAACACCAGAAGAACAAATCAACACCTACCATCATTTTGTTGACTACAAAGACGCCACTGTAGCGTAGAGGTTAGCATGTCCGCCTATGACACTGAACCTCTGGCTTCGAATCATGGCGAGACCATCAGACAAAAATTTTCATCGGTGGTTTTCCCCTCCTAATGCTGGCAACATTTGTGAGGTACTATGCCATGTAAGACTTCTCTCGAAAGAGGTGTCGCATTGCGGCACGGCGTTCGGACTCGGCTATAAAAATGAGGCCCCTTATCATTGAGCTTAAACTCATTGATATGTGAGAAGTTTGTCCCTGTTCCTTAGTGAAATGCTAATGGGCAAAATTCGCAATTTTTTACAAAGCCGTCTTCGAAATCCCTTGCGATCAAAGGTATTTCAAGCTATATCTGAAATACGACTTTGCTGAATGAAGTGTTGATACGGGTTGTTCAGTTAAAATAGGAAAGAACCTCTCCGAACCATTCAATATCAAACAAGGTTTCAGACAGGGACACAGCCTATCGTGTTATCTCTTAAATATCCTGCGGGGAAGATTTTACAAGATGCAGGTGTGAATAGGCATGGCACTACTACTCACAAGAGAACGTAGGATACTCCCCTATGCCGACGACATCGATATCATAGGTCGGTCACAGGAAGTAGTAACTGCAGCCTTTGAACGTAGCAAGAGTATCATTCTTAAGTCGGTTTAGTAGTAAATAGAGATAAGACAAAGTGGACGATATCAAATCCTACAAAGCCCTGTAAACCCGAGTAGATAAAGTGTTTGAGAGAAAAATCCTTCGTATATGCACCAATCTGAGTTAATGGAGAATATAGGCGTAGTATGAACCATAAGCTGTGTGTGAGCTGTATTACGATGATAGCTTGGTTAAACGCATCAAAATACAACGGTTGCGTTACCTGGCACGGGATAGTTGTGAGCACCACACAGGCTGGAACATTGAGATCCGATCTATGTGGTGTTCATTGCTGTCAAGAGAAGTTTAGCTGCGAGCAACCAGGCGCGTCCACAGGTTCCGGATAGTGGAATGCTCCATACGGAGTACCTGCAACGGCAGTCGCGGACTGCTGGAGTCCCAGTGAGAGGCCGGGCGGCACCGGCTCTTGCACAAATACTGAGTGCCCATGATGCTCGATATGCAAAGGCGAGTTATTGGCGCCTTTAAGTAACCAATCGCCATCTTGTTACTGCGGCGATCGGCCTTTTGGACAGGAACGAGCTTGCTCAGATCAGAAGCATGACGAGGATTACCACCTCCACAGGAAAATGTGGCTACAACAACAACAAAAACAGCGGGCGCGACCACAGGGAGTAGCTGCAACGGCAGTCGCGCACAATCAGCGGCATCGAGCTGGAGTCTCAGTCATTGTTTCCGCGACGATCGGTCCTTTGCACCTCCTCATGAAAATTTGGCTACTACAACAACAACAACAGTTGGATTGGCTAGGTCATGTTTTCAGAATGGATGAAGAAGCCCCAGCAAAGAAGTCTTTTGACACGGTGGTGCATGCAAACCGGGAAGACCAAAAGCCCCATGGAAAGATCAAGTGGTGGGGGGACACCTCGAAACTTGGTGTCAGAGATTTTAGAATGAGCGCAGAAGATGGAGGTGCTTGGAACGCTAGTGGAACAAATTTTCTGTCATAGCCAATTAAAGTAAAGTAAGATTTTCTAGAAATTTTTCCAACAAATCGAATTTGTAGGAAATTTCATTTCATTAAATTTTATTAAAATAAAACCATTTCTAGATAGTATTTAGGAAAGGAATTTTTAAAAGAAAGGGCTACCTTAACAGCTGTTCACACTAAATTCGCTAAACTCGAAGTAAAGATTAAAACTTATCCTCACAGCATGCCCATTGGTGGCATAAAAAATATCAATGCTGGAAATTCATTCATTCATTAGATAGACAAAAGCAATGACATATGCATTTGCCGAATATTTCCCGGGAAAATATTTACCATAAACGATCTTTGAGAGAGATATCCAACTGTGAGAAAACCACTAAGGAGGCGGTGATAATCATATGAGGTTTGTCACCAGCAAGGATTTCCCCGGGTGGTTCCTTAATTTTCTCAAAGAAATCTAGTCTGCAAAGCCACTCACTCGCACACATACACAAACACTAACTAATGAGCTGAAATGACCGGCAGAGCTGCTAAGAAAAACGGCTACATTTACACTTCAATTGCCTGTGAATGCTTTAAATTCGATAAATGCTCCTTAGCGAGGGAATGAATGAATGTTTACAACATTATGGTGGAGATAGATTGTTATCATCATTTTCGGAAGCATTGAAGCGTTCGAAAACTAGAATCATGGGTGTTTGTGGTGTATGAGTTGTTGTTGCAATGTTTATTGGCAATTATTGTTGTTGTTTCGGTATTTTAGGCTTACCCGCATTGAAATTGCCCAACGCACTTCAAAATGAAAAAAAAAAAAAAAATAACCACAAACTTCCCCTGCAAAGAAAATTTACATTAAAACCCAAGCTGCTTAAGAGAACGAGAGAAATACTAACTATCGAATCTTGTAATATCAACAACAACAATAACCACAACTTTTTTGAGGTTAGTTACTTAAATGCGTGGTAGAAATTTCGAAGCACAGTGAATGTTAGAAGGGATAATGGAGATCGATGTTTTTGATAAAATTATCGTTACACAAAATTTTGAGAAAATTTTTAATAAAAATAAAATTGTTACAAAATTTACAATAAACAAGTAAGAGCGTGCTAAGTTCGGATGGGCCGAATCTTGTATACTCTCCACCATGGATCGTATTTGTCGAGTTCTTTGCGCGGTATCTCTTTTTAAGCAAACAGAGAATATTGAATAGGAATTGTTATGCTATTGGAGCCATATCAAGTTATAGTCCGATTCGGGCCATAAATGAATGCTGAACATTGTGGAAGTCTTTGTGTAATATTTCAGTTCATTCGGATAAGAATTGCGCCTTGTAGGGGCTCAAGAAGCAAAATCGGGAGATTGGTTTATATGGCAGCTGTATCAAGCTGTTGATCGATTCAGACCATAATAGACACGTATGTTGAAGGTCATGAAAGAAGCCGTTGTACAAAATTTCTTCCAAATCGGATGAGAATTGCGCCTTCTAGAGGCTCAAGAAGTCAAGATGCCAGATCGGTTTATATGGCAGCTATATCAGATTATGTACCGATTTGCGCCATACTTAGCACAGTCATTGGAAGTCATAACAAAACACATCATGCAAAATTTCAGCCAAACCGGATGAGAATTGCGCCCTCTAGAGGCTCAAGAAGTCAAGAACCCAGATCGGTTTATATGGCAGCTATATCAGGTTATGTGCCGATTTGCGCCATACTTGGCACAGTTATTGAAAGTCATAACAAAACACCACGTGCAAAATTGCAGCCAAGCCGGATGAGAATTGCGCCCTCTAGAGGCTCAAGAAGTCAAGATCCAAGATAGGTTAATATAACAGCTATATTAGGTTGTGAACCGATTTCAATCATACCGATTCCGATTTAATCATGCACAGTTATTGGAAGTGCTACCAAAACACCGCGTGCAAAATTTCAGTCAAATCGGATGAGAATTGCACCCTCTAGTGGCTCTAGAAGTCAATACCCAAGATCGGTATATATGGCAGCTATATCAAAATATGGGCCGATTTGAACCATACTTAGCGCAGTTGTTGGAAGTGATACCGAAACACCACGTGCAAAATTTCAGTCAAATCGGATAAGAATTGCGCCCTCTACAGGCTCAAGAAGTAAAGACCCAAGATCGGTTTATATGGCAGCTATATCAAGGCATGGACCGATTTGGCCCATTTTCAATCCCAACCGACCTACACTGATAAAAAGTATTTGTGCAAAATTTCAAGCAGCTAACTTTACTCTTTCGAAAGTTGGTGTGATTTCGACAGATAGACGGACGGACGCACGGACAGACAAACGGACATGGCTAGATCGATTTAAAATGACATGACGATCCAGAATATATATACTTTAGGGGGTTTTAGACGCATATTTCGAGGTGTTACAAACAGAATGTCGAAATGAGTATACCCGCATCCTATGGTTGAGGGTATAAGAATGTTCTGTTACGACTCCCAAATAGTGCCAAGTGTGGTCCGAATCGGTCTTTAACCTGATATGGCTCCCATACAACCGATCTTTCGATTTGATTCCTTGAGCCCCTGGAAACCGCAATTTTCGTCCGATATAGTTTTGCATGTAGATTTCAGTTGCGACTGCCAACAATAGTTCCAAGAATAGTACGAATCGGTCTATTACTTGTTATAGCTGTCATATAACTGATCTCTTGATTGAAGTTCATGAGCCCCTGGAAGCCGCAATTGTTGTCCGATGTACGTAGTGTGACTTTACAACTTGTCAAAAATTGTGTCATGTAAGGTCCGAATCGGTCTATAACCCGATATAGTTCCCATATAACCGACCTCCCGATTTGAGTTCTTGAGCCCATAGTAGCCGATTGAGCTGATATTTTGCATGAGTTTTTAGTTACGACTTCCAATGCGACTGATTTGGTAGAAAGTCTTAACAGAATCCATGTTGGCGGGTTTCCAAGATTCGGCTTGGCCGAACTTAGCACGTTTTTATTTGTTAAAAAAATAAAATAATGCAAAAATTTCTATATTACGATTCCATGGAGAATATTTGTCGGTCTATAGACCATTGGGTTCAATGCTTCTATTCACAGAATGCAAAATTACAAATTTTGCCCATGAACATTCCTTTAAGGAGCAGCGGCAAACTTCTCACATATCAATGAGTGCAGTCCGATTCAAGTTTAAGCTCATTGATAAGGGGCCTCCTTTTTATAGCCGAGTCCGAACGGCGTGCCGCAGTGCGACACCTTCTTGTGGAGAAGTTTTACATGGCATAGTACCTCACAAATGTTGCCAGCATTAGGAGGGGGAAAAACCACCGCTGAGAATTTTTTCTGATGGTCTCGCCAGGATTCGAACCCAGGCGTTCAGTGTCATCGGCGGACATGCTAACCTCTGCGATACGGTGGCCTTCAGAATGAAATAGTAAAAAAAAAAATTTTAAAGTAAGGCATATGTGTGATGTGGAATCGCGATTTCTGGTCCGCCAAGACCTTTATCAACAAGATTTGTGTAATTTGCACAGGTAAATTTCTTAACACTTTATCGGACGTTCCTAGTAGTGGTCTTGGGTGCACGGCTTTTTGGGCTACGGATTGCTGGATCAAGGACGGAACTGGTTCTGTTGAAAAGGAGAAGGAAATCCCACGGCAGTCGGCTCTGTGTACCGGATTGACCCGATGGAACCCTTCATCGGCCAGGGGCTGCTGCCTCAATAAGGGTTCGTCCATTTTTGTTTGTTTTGTATACTCCGGAGTGCCTTCGCTTCTTCTGTTTCTGGTCCGTTCAGGGATTGAAGGGAACCCCGTACCCTTGTTCTGTTCGGCTTGCCAGAACCACCTCCATCATCGGTCGGTGTCAGTAAGGTGTAACCGGCACATGGAGTGGGTGCATTATCCATCTCGCTATGGCCTTCGTCACTACGGGAGCATAGCTGCATGGAATATGTTGCAGGGTGTTGACAGTAGTGGGTCAAATGCGTCGGCGGGTTAGGTGACACCTCCGGCTTCTCCCGTGCGGCGATATACAGAACACCAACACTCCAGCAAGAAAGACACACTTCAGTGCCGTGAAGTGAGTCTTTCTTGCGATTGAATTGCAATGGTCTTCGAGGCAAGGTCGACGAGATAGTAGATTTTATGAGTCGGAAGAACATATTGATTGTCTGTCTCGCGAGTTTCTTCTTATGCAATTTCAAACTGCTTTCGAGATATCTGTCTTCACTCAATATTTCGCTCTTTCCTGTCTGCGTAAACCTCCAGGTGTATATTCGAGTGACTTTCTGGCTGCAGTAACGTCTTATGTTCTTATAAAGTAGACAGGTTTAGTGCCAGTTAGGAGATCCAGGAGACAAAGCTGATCAACAACTGCAGCCTGCACAGTTGTCTCGGATACAATGTGGTACATTAGGATCGCATATAGAGAAGAGGTGGGGATTAGTATAAACTTATCTCGCCCGCGCCTGATGCTAATGACCCCTACATGGAGTGTATGGGGAAAGCAGTCAGGTCCGGTACTGCCGAGATAGAGCTATACAATGTGTCCCAAATAATGGCTAAAATTACAGGCCCGACATTAGTGGCCTACGGTTTGGCCATAACTGTCTGGTTCTATGCAACTTAAATGCGCATCACGTTTCGTGGCATTCTGCTAAGTAACAATCAGCGGGGCATTGGTTTGGTAGAGCAGATTGAAGGCTACACGTTATGCACGGGGAATGAGGATGACCCCACAAGGATTACGAGGGGCTGCAGCGGTTCACCATGTCATGGCATCTTTGGAAATAAACCGGGAAGTCAATGGCATTAAGCGCAATATCTGGCTGGAACACATGGAGCAGTTTAACTTAGTTACCGTTGAATGATCGCAGACGGGCTTACAAGTAGTAACGGAAATATTGGACTGTGGACTATATGTTAAGATGTTGACTCCGAAGGGTTGGCTTAAGTTTACGCATATTTATATATTTTACTTTAATATCCTACTGAAGAAGATTATAAGAGATGCAGATGTGAATAGATATGACACACTACTCTCAAGACAACAAATGCTACTCGCCTACGCCGACGACATCGATATCGGTCCCCGAAAGTTGTAACTGCACCCGTTGAAAGAATTAAAAGGGAATCAACGAAAATGGGTCTGGAGATAAAGCGAAATGGATGGTATCAACCCCCAAAACGCCCTGTACAATCGATCAGATAAAGAATGTTGGGAGAAAGTTGGGAATTACAACTTTGAGGTAGTCAGCAACTTTGTCTACCGATACCGGGCAAAGAACTTGACATATGCGATTCTTGGTGGAGGGTATATAAAATTCGGCCCGGTCGAACTTAGCACGCTTTTACTTGCTTTAAAGTAATTTTTTAATTTTTCCAGGTGATGGGCTACTAACCCGACACCCCAAAACATCGGGACAATATAGGTATCAAATGATGGGTATTGGAGAGTAAAATACAAAAATGGCATTAAAATTTGAGTCAAAGGACCCATCGGGCCTCCCAACCCCAAAACTCCCCCAAATGAAAGGTATTCGGGAGTAGATTTCGAATCTGGCATACAAAATCAGATCGAAGTATAAGGAGTCACGCCACCCCTTAAAAACACCATTAGACCCATTATGACTATATGATACTTGGCTGAACCGATTTTCTTTAAATGTTCATAGATTGTGTACGTTTGACTTGAAGGAAACATAGGCTTTATAATTTTTAGATATCGGGTGGAGGCGGAAAATGTCCGAAAATGGTCCGTTGGGCACAATATGGGTATCCAATGAAAGGTATTGGAGACCAGAAAACGAATTTGGTATTAAAATTTGGGTCCAGGTACCCAGCGGTGCCATATCCATTATGGCAATATGGGACTCAAATGAAAGGTATTTGAGAGTGGAAAACTAATTTGATATCCAATGGAGCCAAGTGTTTTGGGGTACGCCCTAAAACACCCCCTAAGCTGAACTTCATTTCCGCTGGGAATAAAGAACGAATTTTGATATCTCTTTTCAATGCAAGGTGAGTTGGCCGCCCCAGCCCCAAAACACCCTCCAAACGGTTCATATTTACCGGCCATGACAATATGGGGCTCAAATTAAAGCGATATGGAAGTGCAGCACGAATTTAATATGCATATGTCAGTCGAAATATCTGAGGTGCCATCCCTCTCTTAATGGGAACATTTCCCTAAGGAAGAACATTGTCACCAGGAACTGAGAAGGGGCAAAATCTCACACATCAAGGAGTGCTTTCCGATTCAAGTTTAAACTCAATGACAAGGCACCTTTTTTTATAGCCGTGTCCGAATGGCGTCCCGCAGTGCGACATCTCTTTGGAGAACATTTTTTAAATGACCATGCATGGCATTGTACCTCGCAAATGCCGCCAGCATTAGGAGGGGATAAACACCGCTTTGTCCGATGTTCTCGCCAGGATTCGAAAGCGTTCAGCGTCATAGGCTACAATGGCACCAATTCGATATCCGCATTCAGCGCGAAGTGTTCCAATTTTAAAACGATATTAGAGAGTCTAAGAAGGCGCAGCGGAGCGAACCCGGTTCGGCTAGTATAATATAATTATGACAAACATTTTTTTAGTAAAATTTTCTTAAAGAAATTTGACACTTTGACATTCAAAAAATGTTTTTTAAGACACTGTGCAAACATTTTTTATGTAGCCTATCGATCATGTTTTTCCAAATGTGGTCTAATGAAACATAATAAGAAAATTTAACATTCGGTGGGAGAACATTTCAAAATTTCCCATTACTTGTGTGTTTGTGTGGTTAGTTACATGCAAGAACGCAAAATTGGAAAACCCCTTCAGAAAAAAGAAAAAAAAAATAGAAAAATGATTGAAACAATTACAAGCTCTTGAACAATCATTGCATCATATTAAAGCGTGCAGCGTCACATGAGTTTTGGGGTACTTAAAATGATGTTTGATTATTTGATTAATGTCCATTAACACTCCCCAGAATGTTAAGTCAAGTCAACTCTGAAGTCATCACAACGGTTTTGGTTCGTATGGTCGATTTAATGACAATGTCATATCTTTAGAATCAAGTTCTTATTAAATGCAATGAACGCCTTACGATCGTTGACATCACCATTCGCCGTGACATTGTTATTGAAACTTTTTATCTACGTTAGGTTGAAAAGAGGGTGCGGATATTAATACGCCCCTTACCACTATGGGTATACACCTAAGCCAGTAATCGGCTTGTTGTGCGCACTAAGTACTAACAAGTAAAAGCGTACCAAGTTCGGCCGGTCTGATATGTGGGAACCCACCACCATGGATTCTGCTAAAAATGTATATAAAATAGATTTAGTTGAAGGGCATAATCTTATTCTACATAACAAACTTCTGTCAAACCAACAATAATTAAAGCTTCTAGGAATCGAACAAGGATGATCGAGAGACCGTTTACATGGGAGCTATATAAGGTTACAGACTGATTTGGACCATACTTGGCACAGTCGTTGGAAATCATAACCGAACACCACATGCAATATTTCAGGCAAATCGAACAAGAATTTTGGCTTGTAAATCAAATCGGGAGATCGGTTGATATAGGAGCTATATTAGGTTATAAAGTGATTCGAACTGTACTTGGCACAGTTGGAAGTCATACCAAAACTTTCTCTGCACAATTTTAGAAAAACCGGACAAGAATTGTGGCTCCCAGGGGCTCACGAAGTCAAATCGGGAGATCGGTTTATATGGGAGCTATATCAGGTTATAGACCGATTTGAACCGTAGTAGGCACAATTGTTGCAAGTCATAACAGAACACCTTGTCTTAAGCTTTACCCCGGTGGATGAGAGGCTGTCACAATCCGCATAAAAGCAACAAGACAGCAGAAGCCGACGGATTACCCGCTGAACTATTTAAGACCGGAGGCGAAACGCTGATACGGCATATGCATCAGCTTGTCTGCGCCATCTCGATAGAATAAGGCATACCCGATGTTTGCCATACATAAGAAAGGAGACAAGACGGAATGGATAAGATTATACGAGATGCAGATGTGAATAGATATGGCACACTAATCACAAGAGAACACATGCCACTCGCCTATGCAGACGACAACGACATCATAGGTCCGTCTTCGGAAGTAGTAACTGCAGTATTTCAAATAATTGAAAGAGAGTCAGTGAATATGGGTCTGGCAGCTAGTGGAGATAATACGAAACGGATGATTTCAACGCGCAGATAAAGAAAATGGAGAAAGTTGAGAACCAAAACTTTGAGATAGTCAGTATATTTATATACCTCGGAACCGACGTAACCGAAACTAATGACACCAGTTTTAAGTTAAAGCGAAGAATAATTCTGGCAAACAGAAGCTACTTTGGACAGAGAAGACTGTTTAGAAACAAGGCCATCTCTCGACAAACGAAGATTACACTATACAAGACACTGATACTACCCGTGTTGTTATATGGTTCTGAGGCATTGGTACTTGCGAAAACAGATGAGGTAGTGCTTGGAGTGTTTGAGAGAAATGGAATGTTAATGGAGATAAGTGTCTTATGTACCACGAGCTGTATGACGACAATAGCATAGGTACACGTACCAAAATATCACTGCTGCGTTGGGTAGGTCATGTTGTCAGAATGTATGAAGAAGCTTCCGCAAAGAAATTTTTGAAGGCAAACACGGTGGTACACGCAAACCGGAAGGCCAAAACCAGATGGAAAGATCAAGTGGTGGGAGACACCTCGAAACTTGGTATCAATGATTTTAGAATGATTGCAGTAAAGTAAAGTAAAGTAAAGTAAAGTAAAGTAAAGTAAAGTAAAGTAAAGTAAAGTAAAGTAAAGTAAAGTAAAGTAAAGTAAAGTAAAGTAAAGTAAAGTAAAGTAAAGTAAAGTAAAGTAAAGTAAAGTAAAGTAAAGTAAAGTAAAGTAAAGTAAAGTAAAGTAAAGTAAAGTAAAGTAAAGTAAAGTAAAGTAAAGTAAAGTAAAGTAAAGTAAAGTAAAGTAAAGTAAAGTAAAGTAAAGTAAAGTAAAGTAAAGTAAAGTAAAGTAAAGTAAAGTAAAGTAAAGTAAAGTAAAGTAAAGTAAAGTAAAGTAAAGTAAAGTAAAGTAAAGTAAAGTAAAGTAAAGTAAAGTAAAGTAAAGTAAAGTAAAGTAAAGTAAAGTAAAGTAAAGTAAAGTAAAGTAAAGTAAAGTAAAGTAAAGTAAAGTAAAGTAAAGTAAAGTAAAGTAAAGTAAAGTAAAGTAAAGTAAAGTAAAGTAAAGTAAAGTAAAGTAAAGTAAAGTAAAGTAAAGTAAAGTAAAGTAAAGTAAAGTAAAGTAAAGTAAAGTAAAGTAAAGTAAAGTAAAGTAAAGTAAAGTAAAGTAAAGTAAAGTAAAGTAAAGTAAAGTAAAGTAAAGTAAAGTAAAGTAAAGTAAAGTAAAGTAAAGTAAAGTAAAGTAAAGTAAAGTAAAGTAAAGTAAAGTAAAGTAAAGTAAAGTAAAGTAAAGTAAAGTAAAGTAAAGTAAAGTAAAGTAAAGTAAAGTAAAGTAAAGTAAAGTAAAGTAAAGTAAAGTAAAGTAAAGTAAAGTAAAGTAAAGTAAAGTAAAGTAAAGTAAAGTAAAGTAAAGTAAAGTAAAGTAAAGTAAAGTAAAGTAAAGTAAAGTAAAGTAAAGTAAAGTAAAGTAAAGTAAAGTAAAGTAAAGTAAAGTAAAGTAAAGTAAAGTAAAGTAAAGTAAAGTAAAGTAAAGTAAAGTAAAGTAAAGTAAAGTAAAGTAAAGTAAAGTAAAGTAAAGTAAAGTAAAGTAAAGTAAAGTAAAGTAAAGTAAAGTAAAGTAAAGTAAAGTAAAGTAAAGTAAAGTAAAGTAAAGTAAAGTAAAGTAAAGTAAAGTAAAGTAAAGTAAAGTAAAGTAAAGTAAAGTAAAGTAAAGTAAAGTAAAGTAAAGTAAAGTAAAGTAAAGTAAAGTAAAGTAAAGTAAAGTAAAGTAAAGTAAAGTAAAGTAAAGTAAAGTAAAGTAAAGTAAAGTAAAGTAAAGTAAAGTAAAGTAAAGTAAAGTAAAGTAAAGTAAAGTAAAGTAAAGTAAAGTAAAGTAAAGTAAAGTAAAGTAAAGTAAAGTAAAGTAAAGTAAAGTAAAGTAAAGTAAAGTAAAGTAAAGTAAAGTAAAGTAAAGTAAAGTAAAGTAAAGTAAAGTAAAGTAAAGTAAAGTAAAGTAAAGTAAAGTAAAGTAAAGTAAAGTAAAGTAAAGTAAAGTAAAGTAAAGTAAAGTAAAGTAAAGTAAAGTAAAGTAAAGTAAAGTAAAGTAAAGTAAAGTAAAGTAAAGTAAAGTAAAGTAAAGTAAAGTAAAGTAAAGTAAAGTAAAGTAAAGTAAAGTAAAGTAAAGTAAAGTAAAGTAAAGTAAAGTAAAGTAAAGTAAAGTAAAGTAAAGTAAAGTAAAGTAAAGTAAAGTAAAGTAAAGTAAAGTAAAGTAAAGTAAAGTAAAGTAAAGTAAAGTAAAGTAAAGTAAAGTAAAGTAAAGTAAAGTAAAGTAAAGTAAAGTAAAGTAAAGTAAAGTAAAGTAAAGTAAAGTAAAGTAAAGTAAAGTAAAGTAAAGTAAAGTAAAGTAAAGTAAAGTAAAGTAAAGTAAAGTAAAGTAAAGTAAAGTAAAGTAAAGTAAAGTAAAGTAAAGTAAAGTAAAGTAAAGTAAAGTAAAGTAAAGTAAAGTAAAGTAAAGTAAAGTAAAGTAAAGTAAAGTAAAGTAAAGTAAAGTAAAGTAAAGTAAAGTAAAGTAAAGTAAAGTAAAGTAAAGTAAAGTAAAGTAAAGTAAAGTAAAGTAAAGTAAAGTAAAGTAAAGTAAAGTAAAGTAAAGTAAGTAAAGTAAGTAAAGTAAGTAAAGTAAGTAAAGTAAGTAAAGTAAGTAAAGTAAGTAAAGTAAGTAAAGTAAGTAAAGTAAGTAAAGTAAGTAAAGTAAGTAAAGTAAGTAAAGTAAGTAAAGAAAGTAAAGTAAGTAAGTATGTAAAGTAAGTAAGTAAAGTAAGTAAGTAAAGTAAGTAAAGTAAGTAAAGTAAGTAAAGTAAGTAAAGTAAGTAAAGTAAGTAAAGTAAGTAAAGTAAGTAAAGTAAGTAAAGTAAGTAAAGTAAGTAAATTAAATAACCACCTCTGCAATTTTTTTTATAATTGTCGTCTGGATTCTAACCCAGGCGTTCAGGGTCATTAGCGTACATGCCAGCCTGTGCGCTGCGTTAGCCTCCTATCTATCGATCTATATGGCAGCTATATTTGATTATTTTTTATATATTTTGCCCGGTCAAAAGAAGAAATCATTTTTAAGGCTGTAGAGTGATTAAAATTGACAGACATAAACGAACAATATTGGAAGGGCCCTTAAAGAATTCTGTCTTTAGATTTCTGAACCCTTTAAAGGTTCTCCTCTGCTGACTTTCATTCACAGTTGGAATGTCCCCTGATATGCTGTTGTACAGTTAGTCCATTGTAAAAACAAAGTTAATATACTCAGTATGACATTAGTGGCGTATAAAGTGAAAAGATACAATAAAAACCGAAAAATTAGTCCCACAGCCTACGGGATTCCCGTGGAAATTCCCCTAAAAATTTTTTTTCCCACAAGACTATTTATTTTGGGATTATATCTATTTTTTTTTCATCAAATTTGGGTCACCTCAAAATTTTTGATACATTTCCAAAATGACTAAAATCGTGCAAAAAATGGGTCATTCTTCTCTAATTTCGACAATTGTCATTGTATCGAGAGGAAAAAAAGTGAGACAAATAAAAATTTAACTAAAAAAAATACAATACATAAAATGGAAAATCGCAGTCAGTAAAACTATTTATGAGTGGTCATTTAGAAAAACATAAATGATGTGCCTCAATAGATAGGTAGGTCGGTCGATCGGTCGGTCTTTGGCGCAAAAGTCATTTATCGCCTTTCTGGCTGTCTGCCCACTCTGACCGGGTAGAAACAGTAGCAAAGCCTGTCGGCTTTTTGAATAGTCTCTTGTGTTCTTCGATACTAGTACTATGTGGAGAAATTGCCACCAACGTCCCACATACGGGTAGTACGTCACACAGTTCGCTATGGTGGGGCACAAAACAATTTAACGCAAGCAGCAGGATTACCAAAAATAAATTGACCCAGTTTAGAACAGCGACTTGTGCGAGAGAGACCATTTAGATCTTCTATTGCAAAAAGCACCAACAAATATTGAAACCTCAAAGCAGATACTATTAGCAGATAGTTTGCGTTTTTTTATCACATCTAGAACGCGTACACACACAACATGACCCAGGAGCAACATACGCACATTGTCTGATATAAATTGTTTCGAGTATCGGTTGGCAATTGTCTATGAAACCATTAATGTGCCCCCCCCCCACCAGATCCCCATATTCCCCCCAAAATCCTACAAATGCTTTGAACTACCATTTGGTATAAACAAAACAATGCAATGCGAGTACAAGTGTGCCCCAGGCAAACTGGCAGATGAATTCGTTTTGTACTTTTCAATCAAGGGTCTGTTTATAAATAATGTTTGTCCACGACCACGAGTTATCAATCAAAATTTTAAAAAATATTCCTTGGCAATTGACCAATTAATCATCGAACTATTGACTGAGAGTGCTGCAATTTAGGATAACCGAGACAAGTAAAAATGCACTAAGTCACTTTAGGTCGAATCTTGGGAACTCTCATACAAGAATTCAAAAAAATTGCAATATTCTGCTTAGGTTAGACATATGTCTGAGTATACTTTGAAGAATCCTTATCGATGAATGAATGAATGGCCTCTGGGGACAAAAGAAATCAGTGAGGGGGTTGAGTTCATATAGGGGCTAAAGAAGGCGAACAAGTAAAATAAAGCTAAGTTCGGCCGGGCCAAATCGTATACACGCTCCACCATGGATCTCATTTGTCAAATTCTTTGTTCTCTCCATAGGCAAACAAAGGATAATGGATAAGAATGGCTATGCTATTGGAGCTGTATGAGGTTAAGAACCGCTTCGGGCCATTTTTGGATTGGATGCTGGAGACCTTAGTAGAAACCATTGTGGAAAATTTCATAAAAATCAGTTCAGGAAGTGTCATAAGAGATCGGTTTATCCGAGAGCTATATCAGGTTATGGAACGATTTCGAACATACCTAACCATACACATGAAAGAGGTCATAGAGAAAGTCATAGTGCAAAGTTGCTGCCAAATCGGATAAGAATTGCACCCTCTAGAGTATAATCAGGAAATCGGTTCATATGGGAGCTATATCGAAACATGGACCATTTTGGTTCATGTTTACCTAAATATATCGATAAGAATTATTTGAGGTAAATTTTGAACGAACTGCTTTATTCGTTAAGACGCTAAAGTGATTTTCATAGACGGGCAGGTAGATAGACCGACGGACGATCAAGAATATTATCCAAAGCAGGCTTACTTTTGAAGATGTAAAGATAGCATGTCCGCCTATGACACTGAGTGCCTGGGTTCGAACCCTGACGACCCTCTAGAGGCTCAAGAAGTCAAGATACCAGATCGGTTTATATGGCAGCTGTATAAGGTTATGTACTGATTTGCACCATACTAAGCACAGCTGTTAGAAGACATAACAAAACACCTCATGCCCAATCGGATGAGAATTGCGCCCTCTAGAGGCTCAAGAAATCAAGATCCAAGATCGGTTTATATGACAGATAAATCAGGTTATGAACCGATTTGAACCATACTTAGCACAGTTGTTGATGCCAAAAGACGACGTGCAAAATTACAGCCAAATTGGATAAGAATTGCGCCCTCTAAAAGCTGCAGAAGTCAAGACCCATGATCGCTTTATATGGGAGCTGTATTATGTTATAAACCGATTTGAACCATACTTAAGACAATAGTTGGAAGTGATAATAAAACACAATTTCAGGCAAATAGGGTAAGAATTGCGCCCTCTAGAAGCTCAAGAAGTCAACATCCAAGATTGGCTATCCAATCCCAACAGCCTTACACTAATAAGAAGTATTATTTCAAGCTCCTAGTTTTACTCTTTCGAAAGTTAGCGTGTTTTCGGCAGACAGACGGACGGATGGACGGATATCGCTAAAAATTTCATAAAAATTTTATTTCAAAGCGGTGTTTGCGGGACGTTTTCCAATAATTAAATGGAATAAATTTTATTTTAGCCATTAATTGGCAAAAGTTCATTCATTTGTGCTACAGGAAATAATTCTTAAGAAAAAACTCAAAAAGTTATCATTCTATCATTCTGTGGGACATATAAACCCATCTCCAGATTTAACTTCTTGAGCCTCTAGGGCGCTCTATTCTGCTCCAATTTTGCTGAAATGTCTTCTACAATGACCTCCAACTTACGTTCCAAGTATGGTCCCAATAGGCCCAAACCCTGACATAGCTGCCATTTAACCGATCTTCCGATTTTACTTCTCGAGCCTCCAGAGGGCGCAATTCTTAACGGATTTGGCTGAAATTTTCTACTATGATGTCTTCTATTTAATGGATATACCAAGTATGGTTATAATAGGACCTTAGCCTGATGTAGCTCCCATATAAACCGAAGAAAGAAAAATTGTCCCCATCTTTAGTAGTCGTCTCTTCACCTATCCCTAAATAATCAAATGGCTAAGTAAATTAGATTGCTGATCGAATGCCACAAACTTCTAATAATGTATCCAATTTTACGTTAATTAAATGTTTTTATGTATTTTCAAAAATTTTGGAAAATTTTGTCTTTTTTCTTTTCTATCGCCACGCACCCGCCCAGCACCATTCGCATTGGCGACTAGTTGGTCTTTTTCAAATTCCCGGAATTCATGTGGATTAGCGCGACTGTCGACGTTGGTTGTCTAAAGGCCGATATTTATATGTGATTAAATGGTAGATCCAAAAATATATCTCACATCGTCCAAATATTCAGTGATGCGTTTTTGTTGTCGCCGTCTTCATCACCAACTCAATGTTTGTTGTTGTATTGGTGAATGTGTTGAAGATTAAAATAAATAAATTTTTTTTTCTATGTTTTTGTTGCTGTGGCACTAGAGCGTCGTTTGCTGCCACCGATCATAAAGTAGGAAATGTCTCAACTTTAATCCGACACACATAAAATGTCCACATCTATAAATGATGCGATTGCACAATGGGACGAAAATGCATATATGTGAACGATTATGGATTTTAAGCTAGTCATAAAAAGAAGTTTATACAATTGAAACGAAGACAATTTAAAGCGTTCGAAGTTCGGCCGGGCCGAATCTTATATATCCTCCACCATGCAAAATTTCAGCCAAATCGGAAAAAAATTGCGCCCTAAAAATTGGGGATTATACTTAGCACGGACGATGGAAGCCATAATAGAAGTCTTTGAGCCAAGCTTCAGCCAAATTGAAGTTTCTCGGGCTCAAGAAGCCAAATCCGTGAATGGAATTATATGGGGCTGTATTAGTATATAAGCCGATTCGGATCATACTCGGCACGGATGTTGGAAGTCAGAACATAAGTCCTAGGGCCAACTTGTAGCCAAATCGGATGAAAATTTTGGCAAATTTCGAAATATTTTCAATAACGTATATATGAGGCATATTCATTGATGACATGTTCGTTGATGACAATGTAGCTTAAAATGTCATGCATGAAAAATTTTAGCTCGATTAAGGAATGAAATTTGGAATAGCATAAAGTAGACGAATGAAACTAGTTAAAAACAAGTAAAAAGGCATTAATTTCGGCCGGGCCGAACTTTGGATACCCTCCCCCTCGGGTATATATGTAAGCCCCCCTTTCGTCACAATCCGGTGAAAATTGGATAACTAAAGCACCCAAATTCGGCACGGACATTGAGTGGTCTATTATATCGTCGCTATTCAATTTAGAAGATCCTAATATTTGTCTTTTTGGCAGCTATATCCGAATATCAACCGATCTGAACCATATTAAGGTCGGATATCGGGATGCTCAGAAAAACGCATTGTTTCAAATTTCATCGAATTTGGGTAATAAAAAAAGCTTTTATGGGCTTCAGTCCCCTTATCGGCATATCGGTCTATATGGCAGCTATATCTAAATATAGTCCGATCAGAACCATATTTAGGTCATATGTTGGGAGTAGTAAAACTACTCACCGTTTCAAATTTCAGTCGAACCGGTTAAAAACTAAAGCTTTTATGGGTTTCAGACCCTTTATCGGGGGATCGGTCTATATGGCAGCTACATCTATATATAGTTCGATCTGAACCATATTTGCGTCCTATGTTGGGAGGCGTAAAACTACTCACCGTTTCAAATTTCAGCGAAATCGGCTAAAAACTAAAGCTTTTATGGGCTTCAGACCCTTTATCGGGGAATCGGTCTATATAGGAGCTATATCTAAATATAGTCCGATCTGAACCATATTTTCGTCCTATGGTGGGAGGCGTAAAACTACTCACGGTTTCAAATTTCGGGGAATCGGAGCTATATCTAAATATAGTCCGATCAGAACCATATTTAGGTCATATGTTGGGAGTAGTAAAACTACTCACCGTTTCAAATTTCAGCCAAATCGGTTAAAAACTAAAGCTTTTATGGGCTTCAGTCCCCTTATCGGCATATCGGTCTAAATGGCAGCTATATATAAATATAGTCCGATCTGAACCATATTCCGGTCAGATGTTAGGAGTCTTAACACTACTCACCGTGTCAAATTTCAGCCAAATCGGTTAACAACCAAAGCTTTTATGGGCTTCAGACCCTTTATCGGGGGATCGGTCTATATGGCAGCTATATCTAAATATAGTTCGATCTGAACCATATTTGCGTCCTATATTGGGAGGCGTAAAACTACTCACCGTTCCAAATTTCAGCGAAATCGGTCACAAAACAAAGCTTTATGGGCGTCACAAGCTTTATCGGCGGATCGGTCTATATGACAGCTATATCTAAATATAGTCCGATCTGAGCCATATTTCGCTCAAATGTTGGGAGGCTTAAAATAACCAACTGTTTTAAATTTCAGCGAAATTGAGTAACAAATAAATCTTTTATGGTCTTCAGACCCTTTATCGGGAGATCGGTCTATATGGCAGCTATATCTAAATATAGTCCGGTCAGAACCATATTTAGGTCGGATATTGGGAGGCCTCAATCTACTCACTGTTTCAAATTTCAGCGAAATCGTTTAAAAACTAAAGCTTTTATGGGCTTTATACCCTTTATCGGCAGATATGACAGCTATATCTAAATATAGTCCGATCTGTACCATATTTGGGTCGGATGTTGGTAGGCTCAAAATAACTCACTGTTTCAAATTTTATCGAAATCGGATAAAAAAATAAAGTTTTTATGGTCTTCAGATCCGTTATCGGCAGATCTGTCTATATGACAGCTATGTCTAAATATGGACCGATCTAATCCATATTTAGGTCAAATATCGGGAGGCTTAAATCTATATTTGGGTCAGTTGTCGGAAATCCTTAAACTACTCACTGTTTCAAATTTCAGAGAAATCGGATACAAAATAAAGCATTTATGGGCATTAGACCCTTTATCGGCAGATCGGTCCATATGGCAGCTATGTCCAAATATGGTCCGATTGGGCTCGTTCAAAATCTTAACCAGCGTACATCAAAAAGAAGTATCTGTGCAAAATTTCAGCCAAATCGGACAAAAATTGCGGCTCGTAAGGTCTCAAGAAGTCAAATCGGGAGATGTGTTTATATGGGAGCTATATCAGGTTATAGACCGATTTGGACCGTACTTGACACAGTTATTGGAAGTCATAACAGAACGCTCTACGCAAAATTTCAGCTCGAGCTTAAGGGCTCAAGAAGTCAAATTGGGAGATCGGTTGGGATTACGTTGTTCAACGATTTGGATCATACTTGGAACAGTTGTTCAAGGTCGTTATAGAACACTATGTGCAAAATTTCAGCCTAATCGGACAAAATTGAGATTTGTAAGGGCTCAAGAAGTCAAATCAGGAGATCGGTTTATATGGAAGCAATATCAGGTTATAGACCGATTTGGAATGTACTTCGCACAGTTGTTGGAAGTCTTAACAAACCACTACATACAAAATGCTAGTGAAATCAGACAAAAATAGCGTCTTCGAGGGGATCAAGAAGTCAAATCGGGAGATTGGTTTATATGGGAGCTATATCAGGTTATAGACCGAGTTGGATCGTACTAGACACAGTTACTGGAAGTCATAACAGAACATCAAATGCAAAATTTCAGCAAAATCGGACAATAATTGCGGCTTGTAAGGGCTTTAAGAGGTCAAATCGCAGATCGGGTTATATATGAGCTCTATCAAGTTTTTGACCCTACTTGGCGCAGTTGTTGGAAGTCATAACCGAACACTATGGGCAAACTTTTAGCTAAATCGTACAAAAATTGCGGTTTGCAAGGGCTCATAAAGTCTAATCGGGAAATCGGTTATATGGGGACAAAGTAGATGAAAGTCAAAGCGGAACACTGCATGCAAAATTTCAGCCTAATCGGACAAAATAGTGGCTTGTAAGGGCTCAAGAATTCAAATCAGGAGATCGGTTTATATGGGAGCTATATCAGGTTATAGACCGATTTGGAACGTACTTGGCACAGTTATTGAATGTCTTAGCAAACCACTGCGTACAAAATTTCATTCAAATCGGACAAAAATTACAGACTCCAGGGGCTCAAGAAGTCAAATCGGCAGATCGGTTTACATGGGAGCGACTTCCAAAAACTGTGTCATTTACGGTCCAAATCAGTCTATAACCTGATATAGCTCCCCTACAAAACCGGTCTCTCGATCATCCTTTTTTCGAATCCATGGTGGTGGATTACCAAGATTCGGCCCATCCGAATTTAGTACGCTGTTACTTGTTCAATTTCAACCCATTGTGCACTCTATATGAGGCATCTATGTTAGTAAATATTCTTCTATATCCGCATCTATGCGTATCTAGAGATATGTATCATAAGTACTATGGCTACCTATCTATAACGGTGCGATTTTTGTCGAATATCTGTCTGTCTGTCTGTGTATATGTGTGCATCTTATGCTTCATGTGATGATTCTCATCTCTTTTAGGAGGTAGTGGCTCTTATGTTAAATAGACATTTGCCATAAATTCATCACTTTTATGGCTAATATGGTTGTAGTCTTATTCACGATGAGAGCTCTATTCGTGCAAAGAAGTATCTGCCTGAATTTGTGGTGGGGGTGTTAACTATGCTTTACGCTGTAGTGAAAGAAGAAATGTTTGGAAAACTTTGATTTTTGGGGGGTGAAAAAAGTGAATGAAGGCTATAAGAAAAATAAGACCAAAAAAAAGAAAGAAACAAAATTAGATCAACTATTTCATGTATAAGGAGCTTTTTAGATCAAGACAAGGTATATAAAAAAACTTTCGTTTTTTTTGGATTATGGTAAAATAGTAATTGTGTGGTCTTTTCAGGAGCCTGCATAAAAATATTTTAAAATTTTTTCATCTCTCCCATAGACAGTTTTTTACTTGAGAAAAATCCACATTGCTAACCTTACAAATTTTTAAGTTTTTTTTTGGTACTACAACATCCAAATTGTATCAGGTGGATAAGTAATTTTTGTTTTAAGTTTATTAAAAATTTTTAAATTTGGCATATGATTTTATGACTTATGGGCCATATGTGGTTTATTTTTTTTTTCTTTTGATATTGGGTTTTTTTCTAAAAATATTTTTTATGTTGCCATAAATTCTGTTTTGATTTCTATAATTTACAAAATATTTATATGTTCAGTCAGCTAGTGGCCCATTGATTTTTGATTCTTCATAGTAAGGAAATTTTAAATCATTTATAAAACAAAATAAGAAAGGACGAGCTAAAATCGGACGAAGTCGTCCTTTTGATATCCTACACCACATTTGGTATGCAGTCCAAGTCAACGAAACTAAAATTTGCTTAAATTGGCACTGTAGAATTTCGAGCGAACTCGGACACGTTGTGAGAGT
The DNA here is from genome assembly GCF_963082655.1 of Stomoxys calcitrans. NCBI lineage: Eukaryota > Metazoa > Arthropoda > Insecta > Diptera > Muscidae > Stomoxys > Stomoxys calcitrans. The sequence continues at coordinate 135,960,565 of NC_081555.1, forward strand.
GATAGAAGAAATCGTTGTACCAAATTTTGAGAAAATTGTTTGATAAATGTTTCAGAAAAAGGCATTACAAGTGAAAATCGGAGGATAAATATATGGATATGGGAGCTTGATCTAAACCTGATTAGATTTCTATGAATTTTACCAGTGATCAGTAGAGTCATAAGCGAAACCGTGACGAATCGTGACAGATTTTGTGAGAATTGTTTGGCAAATGACCAAATTTTTGCAATATTAGTCAAAATCGAACGAAAATATGTTTGGGAGATATATCCAAATTTTAACAGGTTTCAACTAAAATTGGCACACCTAGTTAAAATCATAGAAAAAGACATAATGAAAAATTCAGAGAAAAATTTGTTAAGAAATCATGCCGACGAAGGCTTTAAAAGTGAAATTCAATTGAAAATCAGTGAAAATCAGTTGGGGCCTATATCTGAATATAAACCGATTTCTATGAAATTCAACAACAATGCCGCCGGAAGTCATAGGGAAAATATTTGTGCCGAATTTCATGTGAATCGGTCAACAAATGCCCACATTATTATAAAACAAGTAAACGCGAGCTAATTTCGACCGGGCCGAATCTTATATACCCTCCACCATGGATCGCATTTGCCGAGTTCTTTTTCCGGCATCTCTTCTTAGGCAAAAAAGGATATAAGAAAAGGTTTGCTCTGCTATTAGAGCGATATCAAGATATGGTCCGGTTTGGACCACAATTAAATTATATGTTGGAGACCTGTGTCAAATGTCAGCCAATTCGAATAAGAATTGCGCCCTTTGGGGGCTCAAGAAGTAAAATAGAGAGATCGATTTATATGGAAGCTGTATCAGGCTATAGACCGATTCAGGCCGTATGTTGATGGTCATGAAAGGATCGGTCGTACAAAACTCAGGCAAATCGGATAATAATTGCGACCTCTACAGGCACAAGAAGTCAAGATCCCAGATCGGTTTATATGACAGCTATATCAGGTTATGTACCGATTTGAACCATACTTGGCACAGTTGTTGGATATCATGACAAAATACGTCGTGCCAAAATTCATTCAAATTGGATAAGAATTGCGCACTCTAGAAGCTCAAGAAGTCAAGACCCAAGATCGGTTTATAAGGCAGCTATATCAGGTTAGGAACCGATTTGAACCACACTTGGCACAGTTGTTGGATATCATAACAAAACACGTCGTGCGAAATTTCATTCCAATCGGATAAGAATTGCGCACTCTAGAAGCTCAAGAAGTCAAGACCCAAGATCGGTTTATATGGCAGCTATATCAGGTTAGGAACCGATTTGAACCACACTTGGCACAGTTGTTGGATATCATGACAAAACACGTCGTGCGAAATTTCATTCAAATCGGATAAGAATTGCGAACTCTACAGGCTCAAGAAGTCAAGATCCCAGATCGGTTTATATGACAGCTATATCAGGTTATGTACCGATTTGAACCATACTTGGCACAGTTGTTGGATATCATGACAAAACACGTCGTGCGAAATATCATTCCAATCGGATAAGAATTGCACACTGTAGAGGCTCAAGAAGTCAAGACCTAAGATCGGTTTATATGGCAGCTATATCAGGTTATGAACCGATTTGAACCATACTTGACACAGTTGTTGGATATCATGACAAAACACGTCGTGCGAGTATGGTTCAAAACGGTCCATAACCTGGTATAGCTGCCATATAAACCGATCTTGGGTCTTGACTTCTTGAGGTTTTAGAAGCCGCAATTTTCATCCGATTTGGCTAAAATTTTGCACATAGTAATGCGTTATGAATTCAAACAACTGTTATAAGTGAGATAGAAATCGGTCTATAACCTGATATAGTTCCCATATAAACCGATCTCCCCATTTGACTTCTTGAGCCCCTGGAAGCCGCAATTTTTGTCCAATTTGGCTGACATTTTGCATATAGTAATGCGTTATGAATTCAAACAACTCCTCCAAGTACGGTCTAAATCGGTTTATAACTTGATATAGCTCCCATATAAACCGTTCTTCTGATCTGATATGTTGAGCCCTCACAAGCCGCAATTTTTGTCCTATGTGCAATTTTGCACATAGTGTTCCGTTATGGCTTCCACATACGTACGGTTCAAATTGGTCAAGAACCTGACATAGCTCCCATATAAATCGATCTCCCGATTTGACTTCTTGAGCCACTGGAAGCGTCAATTTTTATCCGATTTGGCTGAAATTTTGCACAATTTTCCGATATGATTCTCAATAACTGTGCCAAGTACGGTCCACCTAGGTCAAGAACATGATATAGCTCTCATATAAATCGATCTCCCGATTTGGCTTCTTGAGACTTTCTGTTATTACTTCCAACAACTGTGCCAAGTACGATCCAAAGTCGGTCTTTAACCAGATATAGCTCCCATGTAAACCGATCTCCCGATTTGACTTGTTGACCTCTTACAAGCCGCAATTTTTGCCCGATTGAGCTGAAATTTTGAATGCGGTGTTCTGTTACGACTTCCAACAAACAATCCAAATACGGTCCAAATCAGTATATAACCAGATATAGCTCCCATGGAAACCGGTCTCTCGATCATCTTTGTTCGGTTCCTAGAAGCTTTAATTTTTGCTGGTTTGACAGAAGTTTGTTATGTAGAATAAATACAAACTAAATTTTATTTTGCTTATATTTGTGGTAGAATCTTTCTGGTGTTGTTTTGTGAAGAGGACATAATTTATGGGTTGCCCAAAAAGTAATTGCGGATTTTTCACATAGTCGGCGTTGACAAATTTTTTCACAGCTTGTGACTCTGTAATGGCATTCTTTCTTCTGTCAGTTATCAGCTGTTACTTTTAGCTTGCTTTAGAAAAAAAAGTGTAAAAAAGTATATTTGATTAAAGTTCATTCTAAGCTTTATTAAAAATGCATTTACTTTCTTTTAAAAAATCCGCAATTACTTTTTGGGCAACCCAATAGATGCGTTTTAAGTGAAATTTGAAAAAGATATGACTACTGAAGCGGGTGCTTTGCATACTCCAAAATAGGCAATTTTTTTATTAAAAAATTGGATTTATGTTTTTTAACTCCAACTATTCCCTAAGCCCATGCAAAGAATTTTTTACATATGGGTATTTGAATTTTTCTTCTCGTTCCACACACTAAAGTTACAGCAATATCTGACACATGATTAATTAGAGTTCGGTAAATATTGCAAACAAAATTTCAAAATGATATTAATATATATTTTTGGAATTCCCCAAAGTATACCAGAGACAATGTGTCTCGACTTATCTATTCTCGCTTAATGGGCAATTTTCCTTTTTTCGCTGCATGAATTCTTAATAACTTAAAAAACATCATGCATTCATGTGTGATTTTAACCACAATTGGGAAAAAAGAACAGCGCAAATGTTTCTCATGACACAAATAAATATTTCATATAAATAACAATAAAATGCAGATATGTTCAATAAATTGAGCATTACATGGCATAAATTTGCCGCGTTTCATAAGCAACGCACATTTGTGTCCAGCTGTGTTCATTCAACCCAAAAAAAAAAAAACGAAAACAAAAAATCCTTTCGACACAATTTCCAACCACCCATACCGATTGTGGTAACAGGTCTGCCATCACAGCGTTTAAAGAGAGTTGTGAGTCTCTAGTTTTTGTTGTTGCAAATGTCAGGATTTATTTTTTGCAGTCATTCATGACCCTGTCCGGTCCGCATGCAGTTATTCATTCATTCGTTCGTTTCTACCCGTATGTTGTATTGCTTATATACTTCCTTAGATGATTTTGATTTTTATACCCTGCGCCATAGGATGTGGGTATACTAAGTTTGTTATTTCGTTTGTAACACCTCGAAATATTGAAGAACGACTCCATAAAGTATAAAAATTCTTGATTATCTTGACATTCTGAGTCGATCTAGCCTTGTCGGTCCGTCCGTAGAAATCACGATAGCATTCGAATGAATAGGAAAGGTTAGGTTAAGTTGAAAAGAGGGTGCAGATATTAATCGGTCCCATGTCACTGTGGACTTACACCTAAGTAAGTAATCGGCTTGTTGTACGCTCTAAATAAAAAAAAGTAACCTCGAAAAAGAAAGTCTAAGTAAGGAACTCCGTGTTACTTACAAAATCCTTAATTGTTTTCCATGCCACTCCCCTAAGTTGGTTCATGTCTGGTATAGTGTCCCCACCTAAGTACCAGTGTTTGTTGAAGCGAAAGCCGGGCAATGATAAAGGGAATGCTTCAACGTCTCATCATCTTCCTCGCATGCCCTAAACATGATATCACTTGACGCAACGATTTTACATAAGTGAGCTCGTAGTCCTATGAGTCCCGTTATGATACCGATAGCTATACTGCTACCTTTCAGCAATAGCCTTGTCTTCTCACGATCTGGATCCCCCCATAGGATAGTCCACGTCCTACAGACTGTTTCGCCGTTCCACAATGTTGCATGCGCATTCGTCGCCCACGCCCTTAACTTGGACTGCGTCGAACCGAAAGGCTTCGGGTTAACTAAAATTATTGACGGCAGTCCTCTGGCCTTCACCGCCAAATCGTCTGCCTTTTCGTTCCCCCCTTACTCTGTTATGGCCTAGCACCCAAACGATGCATCTTCAAAGAAGGTGTTAACCTCCTTCTTACACTGCAAGACTGTTTGTGACCTTACCGTCCTGTTGTTATTGGCCTGATGTCCAGTTTACTGCCTGTGAAGATGTTTACACTCGTAGAGCGTCGAACGTAACACCACACCACCTCACGCATCTCAGCCTACAGGGTCGTATTATGGTCTGGCAGTCGAAAACATATCTTAGTCCCTGGGTTCCGCCAGGCCACTCTGTCCTTTAGCTTTGATCCATCAGTGTAGCAAGATTTTCTAAATGGCAATACCGGGGTTCCGTCAATCTAAGACTTTGCTGCTGCCAACAGTGTCCCGAACTCGATCTCAAGTGTAGTCTCAGGTATCTGATCGGAAACCTCTTCCCTTCCGTTGTTTGTGACCTTGCCGTCCTGGTTGTTATTGCCCTTATGGCAATTTTACTGTCGGTAAAGATGTTCTCAATCGACGTCCCCGCGTTAGCGCTACACCATTTCACGCATTCCGTGATCTCCCGGATCTCCGCCTGCAGCACCGAATTATAGATAGGCAGTCTAAAACAGATCTCAGTCCCTGGGTTCACAATGTAAACACCCAGGCCCACTCTGTCCTCTAGCTTTGATCCATACGTGTAACATGATTTTCCAGATAGCAATACTAGGGTTCCGTCAATCCGGTAATGGCTTCGTTCGATTTATTTCGAGCTTTCTCAGAGATCGCACTATTCGAGTCCTTATACATGGATTCCCATCCAATGAGCACAAATTGACCGCAGGTGTACCCCAGGGCTCTGTTCTTTCTCTTTCTATTTTTCTAATTTTCATCAACGATCTGTTGGATCAGACATCGGAATCCGATCTACTCATTTGCGGATGACAGTAATCTCTGTCATTCGTACTCATTCGACCATAGGCCGAGTCTTCGAGAGATTGAGGACAAGAGGCGGGTTATGGGCGATACACTCTGCCAGCATTTGCTGGCCATTTCTGAGTGGGGTCGAATGAATCGAGTAGATTTTAATGCACGGAAGACTCAGTGCTGCTTTTTGTCACACAAACGATTCGCTGACACATTACGATCATCTTTGTCTATCAACGGTGTAGATGTTGAGCAATCAGAAGCTCTTGATGTTCTGGGCATGAAAATACAAAGTGATGTCCATTGGGCTAAACATGTATTCGAAGTGTGGAAAGAAGCATTCTAGTGTTTAGGCTTCCTTAAACGGTGTAAGAAGTACTTCACTCCGTCTGAAGGCCGAAACTTTCATAAGGCCGAAAATGGAGTACAACTCACATGTATGGGCTGGAGCTTCAAAATCATCCCTGGAGCTACTGGAGCGTGTACAGAGGAGAGCGATGGCGTTGATTGGGCACAGTGGGGTATCCAACTATATTGCCTCCCTTCATCATGGTCGCAATGTGGGTTGTTTGGCGCTGTTCTATCGGTACTTTCATGGTGTGTGTTCGTCTGATATTCGTCTTCTTATTCCTGATGTAAGGATGTATGCCAGGGATACTAGACATTCCAGGAACTCACACCCGTTTGTAATTGATTGGCCAGCGGACCGCACAATGCATTATAGAGAGAATTCTTATTTCATCTGAACCATTCGTATGTGGAATCGACTTCCGGCTAATGTTTTTCCCACCCACTTTGATATCCAAAGATTTAAGACATATGTCAATATTCCTAATTTCCTCTCGCCAACGCAATGCACAGCATTCATAGGGGACTTCCCCTGCGTGTTGGCTGACAGTAAAAAAAAGACTGTGCCGATGGCAGCAGTGCCTCGCACTCGACTTCAAGGTTCATCTCAGGTATCCGATCGGAAACCTCTCCCCTTCCTTTCAGATTTCCTATCGTCGGCTATGGTATGGCTCCCATCCTCAATCCATTCTCCCATCGCCTTAAGTCTCATAGCCGCAGTGGCTGCCTCACACTTGGTCTGTATGTCAATGGGTCGTATATTGAGAATAGTCTCCAGTGCCCAACTGGGTGTGGTCCTCATCGTTCCGCCTATGCCAAGACAACATGTTCTCCGAACCTGTTGTATGGTCCTTATGTTGCACTTTTTCTTCATAGCAGTCCACCAAACTACTGAGCCGTAAGTAAGTATTGGTCTAATTACGCTCCCGTAGAGCCAGTGGACTATCCTACGATTCAGGCCCCATTTCGAGCCTACGGCCCGTCTACATAGTGCCTAACATTTGTGAACCTTCTCAGCACTGTCCTGAAGGTGACACTTCTTATTCAGCATTCTGTCCAAGATAACTCCTAAATATTTGACCTTTTCGGATATCAAAATCGTCTTATTGAGGAAACGTGGTGCGTTAAATTGGCCCGCCTTCGGCTTCCTCGTGAATAGGCATATTTCAGTCTTCTCTGGGTTAACACTGATATCTCTGGGTCTAGCGCAGTCATATGCCATATGCAAGACCCTTTCGGGCCTTCTGCATAACTCGTTCGGATTCTTACCCCTTAGAAGTATTATCAGATCGTCTGCTTAGCAGACGGGTTGAGATCCCTCCTCAGTCAGCATTTGTAATAGGTCTTTTATGGTGGCCACCCATGGGAGTGGCGATATAATGCTCCCTGTGGCGTGCCTTGTGCCACTTTCTCCCTTATATTTATGCCATGGGACCCGCAATTTATCCAACTTTTCCTAAGCATATGGTTTATCCAGTCTCTAAGGACCGAATCCATCCGGTACTGGTCTAAGGATTGGATCAGAGTGTCGGTCCGCACATTGTTAGAAGCTCCCTCGATGTCATTGCATGCCGCCAGGGTGTACCGTTTTGGCATCGAAGGATTCTTCTATTTTCTACACAAAATCGTGCTGGGCAGTCTCCACCGACCTTCCCTTGACATAGGCATGCTGTTTGTATTTGAGCGGTTCACTGGATTTCCTACTCTTTATCATGGTGTCTAGAATACGTTCCATGGTTTTAAGTAGAAAGGACGTAAGGTTTATAGGTAGGCCTGTAGGCCTTTGGTGTTGCATAACTTGCCTTGACAGGCTTGGGTATAAACACCACCCCTGATTCCTGCCGGGCTTTCGGAGTATATGCAGGTCCTAGGCACGTTTGTGAAAATAGTTGCCAGAAGCGCCAGATAGTCTGCCTCCCTGTGTTGTAACGACGGAAATACTCCATCAGGTCCGGATGACTTAAGTGGTTTGAAGGTCCTCAAAGCATCCTTGACCATAATTTCCATAGTTATAAACCTTTGATCGGAGCCACCGTAGCGCAGGGGTTAGCATGTCCGCCTATGACGCTGAATACATAGGTTCGAATCCTGGCGAGACCATCAAAAAAATTTTTCATCTGTGGTTTTCCCCACCTAATGTTGGCAACATTAGAGAGTGCTGTTGTGCAATAAGTGCTGTCCGATTCAAGTTTTAGCTCAATGATAGGGGACCTCCTTTTTATAGCCGAGTCCGAACGGCGTGCCGCAGTGCGACATCTCTTTGAAGAGAAGTTTTTACATGGCATAGTACCTCACATATATCACCAGCATTAGAAGGGGACAACTACCGCCTCCGCTATGGCGGCCTCCAGTAGTCCCCATATCAAATGATCCCCGGATTTGACTTCTTGTGTTCCTAGAAACCTCCATTTTCACCTGTTTTGTCTGAAATTTGGCACAAAAAAATTTTTATGACTGCAATCGTCTGTGTCAGGTATGATCCGAATCGGTGTATATAATGATATAGGCCGCCTTACACAGAGGCCACCGTAGCGCAGAGGTTAGCACGTCAGCCTATTACGCTGAACGCCTGGGTTCGAATCCTGGCGAGACCATAAAAAAAATTTTCAGCGGTGGTTTTCCCCTCCTAATGCTGGCAACAGTTGTGAGGTACAATGCCATGTAAAACTTTTCTCCCAAGCGGTGTCGCACTGCGGAACGCCGTTCAGACTCGGCTATAAAAAGGAGGCCTCTTATCATTGAGCTTTAAACTTGAATCGGACTGCACTCATTGATATGTGAGAAGATTGCCCCTGTTCCTTATGTATTGTTCATGGGCAAAATTTGCATTTGCAAACCCCCTTAAACACCCACACCTCGGTGTGAGTTCTTGATACCATAGAAGCCGAAATCAATACCAGCTATGATTGATCACAAAATAAAAATTCAACACACAAAATGAGTTAATAAGGGTAAATCTTTTGCGGAGTCCTTGGTGGTGGGTATCCACGGTTCGACACTGCCGAACATAGCACGTTTTAGTTATTTTTGCTTAAACATCCATTAATCTTTAAACCACGTCGTTCAACACACCATGAGGGTGTGCTGGCTTTTTATTAAATTTCTTTTCAAGTTTTTTTTATGGAATTCGGCTTGAAATTTGTATTCAATTCAAATTCTAAGAGTATTTCTAGTCGCCCTATTGATATGCTGGTGCAAGTGGAAAAAATTGTTTCCAATAAGAAAATTTCAAGGAAATTTATCCTTTAGGAAAATTTTCTTTACAATTTTGTCCGCACTTTCCGGCCATTTAAGTCGGCCAAACCTGAACGAATTATCCTGGCACAGCTGCAGGAGTCACCCTGCCCTGGCATGAGTGGATCTTCCGAGCGAGCCTGGCATGGTCCTACATACCGAGGGCATGAAGGAAAGTCAAGATGGTCTTTATCCCCAAGGCGGGAAGAATAAACCACAGTACGACGTAGGATTTTAGGCCTATTAGTCTGTTCTCTTTTTTGCTGAAAACACTGCAAAGACTGATTGACCTGAAGGTAAGAGGGGGACTGACGCCGGAAAACTTCAGTGGGGCACAAAAGGCATACCTCAAAGGCAGGTCGGTGGAGACGGTCTCTCACGAAGTGGTACAGGAGGTCGAGACCTCTCTCCGACAGAGGAGTACACCTTGGTGGCCTTCTTGGATATTGAGGGGGCCTTTAATAATGTGGAGTTAAGGGCGATAGTCGCCGCACTGGACCGCACGTGGATGCAAATGAAAAATTGTCATGAACATGCCATTCGATTCAAGTTTAAGCTCAATGATAAGGGACCTCCCTTTTATGCCGAATTCGAACGCGTGCCGCAGTGCTACACCTCTTTGTGGAGAAGTTTTTTACATGACAGCCATACCAAATGGTACAGTACCTACCGAATGTCGCCAGCATTAGGAGGTGATAACCACCGCTGAAAATTTTCATGATGTTCTCGCCAGGATTCGAACCCAGGCGTTCAGCGTTATAGGCGGACATGCTAAATTCTGTGCTAAAGTGGCCTACATCTCATGGGGATTCACCCCTTAATTTCCAAGTGGACCAATAATATGCTTTATGGCAGGATTATTAATGTGATCCTGGGAGATAGTGTGATCAGAAGACGGGAGACCAGAGAAGTAAACGCCCCAAGGAAGGGTATTCTCGCCGATTCTATGGAACCTCGTGATTAATGAAATCCTGATATATCTCGGTGGGGACGGCACGAGGGTTATCGCTTATACGGACGACGTCGTGCTGCTGGTCCGAGGCAGGTTTCTGTCGACGATCAGTGAGATCATGGAAGGGTCTTTCACTGAGGATGTTATCCGTAATGGGATTGAGGACCAACCCAGGAAAGACGGAGCTGGTGCTCTTCACGCGTAGATATAAGATATCGGAGTTCAGACTTTCGCCCTTGGAGGGGGTCACTCTGCGGCTGTCGAAGAAGGCGAAGTACCTAGGCATAGTCCTCGATTCGAAACTGTACTGGAAGAGGAACACCGAGCAAAGAAGCCATAAAGCACTGTGCGCTTTTTACTCATGCAGGGAGATGTTCGATAAGAAGTACGGGATAACTCCCAAAATGATTTATTGGATGTAAATGGCCATAGTGAGACTAATACTTGCCTATGGAGCTCTGATATGGTGGAATGCCTTAGATAAGTGTACGCGTTCAAGGGAGTAGAGAAGGCCTACGTCTGGGTCGCAGGGGCACTGAGATCCGCACTGCCGGCAGGCCTGGAGTCAATGCTGGATATGCAGCCTATTGAGGCCTATATTGGGAACTATGCCGCCAGTGTCGCGCTTAGGCTGAGGGAGCTCGTCATACTGAAGGTGGATAGTTGCGGCCACAATTCGATTCCGGGTGTTATGGATACGGAGGTTAGATTTGAAACTGTCCTCGAAGAGGAACACCGAGGAAAGAAACCTTAAGGCACTGCGCGCTTTTTACTTCGGAGAAGGATGTTCGGTAGAAATAGGGAGTAACTTCCAAGATGATTTATTGGATGTATTTGGAGAAGGATGTTCGGTAGGCAGTAGGGAGTAACTTCCAAGATGATTTATTGGATGTATTTGGATCGTGAGACCAGTACTGGCCTATGGAGCACTGGTATGCGTGGAATGCCGTAGGGAAGAGGACTCATTCGAGGGAGTTCGAGATGGTCCAGAGACTGGCCTGTGTCGGGGTCACAGGGGCACTAAGATACGCACCGCAGCCAGGCCTGGAGTCGATGCTGGTTATGTGGCCCATTAAGGCCTATTTTCGGAACTGTGTCGCCAGGGTCGCTCTTAGGCTAAGGGAGCTCGGCATGCTGAAGGAGGATGGTTCCGGCCACAGTGGGTGTTGTGGATGCGACGGGTAGATTGAGGAGCATCTCCGACAACCTGGCACCAGTTCGATTCTGGATGTTATGGATGCGACGGTTAGACTGAGGAGGAACTCCGACTACCTGGCACCGGTACTGATTGAAGTGAGCGCATTCGCGATTCGATTTCCTGAGAAGGACGAATGGAGGGCGAATGCTGTACATGAGGAGTATGAGACCTCGATTCAGCACTTGCTGCGTTCATGTCCGAGTCTGCAAGGACGTAGGCTCTCCTTTCTGCGTAGGCGTTTCTTCAGTGATCTGGGTGAACTTGCGAATGTACCTCTGATAGGTCTCCTAAGATTTGTTGAAGAAACAGGATGGTTCCGACGTGGGGTGCCATAATCTCCGGTGTAGGTACATCCGTGCTTGTGTGGGGATGGGCGTTTCGTCACTCCCCGCTTGGGTTCTCCATTCCTCCTGTTTTTCTTTTATTCGTGTATAAACTCTAGTCCGAGGTCTCAGATCTTCTTTTTGTTCCCTTTCTCACCTCTGGTGAGCAACCCACTCAACCTAACCTAACATTGTTTTAAATAACAATTCACTGAAATTTTGTCTTTAGAGAAAATTTCACTGAAATTTTGTCTTTAGAGAAAATTTCACTGAAATTTTGTCTTTAGAGAAAATTTCACTGAAATTTAGTCTTTAAAGAAAATTTTACCGAAATTTTGTCCTTAGAGAAAATTTCACTGAAATTTTGTCCTTAGAGAAAATTTCACTGAAATTTTGTCCTTAGAGAAAATTTCACTGAAATTTTGTCTTTAGAGAAAATTTCACTGAAATTTTGTCTTTAGAGAAAATTTCACTAAAATTTTGTCTTTAGAGAAAATTTCACTGAAATTTTGTCTTTAGAGCAAATTTCACTGAAATTTTGTCTTTAGAGAAAATTTCACTGAAATTTTGTCTTTAAAGAAAATTTCACTGAAATTTTGTCTTTAGAAAAAATTTCACTAAAATGTTGTCTTTAGAGAAATTTTTACTGAAATTTTGTCTTTAGAGAAAATTTCACTGAAATTTTGTCTTTAGAGAAAATTTCACTGAAATTTTGTCTTTAGATAAAATTTCACTGAAATTTTGTCTTTAAAGAAAATTTCACTGAAATTTTGTCTTTAGAAAAAATTTCACTGAAATTTTGTCTTTAAAGAAAATTTCACTGAAATTTTGCCTTTGGAGAAAATTTCACTGACATTTTGTCTTTAGAGAAAATTTCACTGAAATTTTGTCTTTAGAGAAAATTTCACTGAAATTTTGTCTTTAGAGAAAATTTCACTGAAATTTTGTCTTTAGAGAAAATTTCACTGAAATTTTGTCTTTAGAGAAAATTTCACTGAAATTTTGTCTTTAGAGAAAATTTCACTGAAATTTTGTCTTTAGAGAAAATTTCACTGAAATTTTGTCTTTAGAGAAAATTTCACTGAAATTTTGTCTTTAGAGAAAATTTCACTGAAATTTTGTTTAGAGAAAATTTCACTGAAATTTTGTCTTTAGAGAAAATTTCACTGAAATTTTGTCTTTAGAGAAAATTTCACTGAAATTTTGTCTTTAGAGAAAATTTCACTGAAATTTTGTCTTTAGAGAAAATTTCACCAAAATTTTGTCTTTAGAGAAAATTTCACTAAAATTTTGTCTTTAGAGAAAATTTCACTGAAATTTTGTCTTTAGAGAAAATTTCACTGAAATTTTGTCTTTAGAGAAAATTTCACTGAAATTTTGTCTTTAGAGAAAATTTCACTGAAATTTTGTCTTTAGAGAAAATTTCACTGAAATTTTGCCCCTCTACTATTCCAATCGACCTACCATAGTAAGAAATTGTTGTGCAACATTTCAAGTTCCTCCTTTGAACCTCAACTTGTTTTCAAAAACTCAGTGTGCTTTCTGTCGCGAAATAAAACATCTTATTGCACTTAAACTAAGATTCCTATTTGGTGTGTGGTGTTTGTGTAAGGAGATGTTACGCCGGCGGTAGGAATTTTCTTATTTATGCATATTTCAGAAAGGGAGCACATCACCTATAATCGCCATGTAGTTTCTCTTAACCTCTCATCTCCCTTACCCCCTAAAAGGAAGTATGAAAAAACAAGACAGTTTTATCTTTCATAACGCGTATAACCATTAATCATTGACAGAGAAACTCATAAAAATCATCTGCATTGGCTTGTCTTGTCTTGTCTTGTGAGAGTAAGGAGCAACTGAAGGTTGGTTGCTGTTTTTTTGTTTGTTTTGTTCCTGGCGGACACGGATGAGTTCACAGGAATGCTATGAGTTTGCTTTAAACATGACTAAGTTTTCTCATAAACCTTCCACTATGGAACAGGGAAACAGGCCTCTAGAGGGCGCAATTTTTATCCGATTTGGCTGAAATTTTGAACGTAGCATTTTGTTATGACTTCCCATAACAGAGCTAGGTATGGTCTCAATAAGTCCATACCCTGATATAGCTCCCATATAAAACTTGTTTCAGATTTGAGCTCCTTTTCCTCTGTAGCGTTACCACGCATGCAATTTTGCACAATGACTTCTACTATGCTGTGTATTATCCAAATCATGTATAGCCTGAATTGGGCCATTAACCTGATATAGCTCCAATAGCATAGTAATTCTTATCCAGTATCCTTTGCTTGCCTATAAAAGATTCCGGGCAAAGAACTTGACAAATGCTATGCATGGTGGAGGGTATATAAAATTAGGCCCAGCCAATCTTGGCACGCTTTTACTTGTTTACTTAATTTATTTTATTTCATTTCATTTCACTCCATTTCATTGAATGTCATTTAATTTCATTTCATTTCATTCCATGTCATTTCATTTCATTCCATGTCATTTCATTTCTTTCCATTTCTTTCCATTCCATGTCATTTCATTTCACTCCATGTCATTTCATTTCATTTCATTCCATGTCAGTTCATTTCGTTTCATTTCATTTCATTCCATTTCATTTGATTTCGTTTCTTTTCATTTCATTGCGTTTCGTTTTATTTCATTTCATTTTATTTCATTTCATTTCTTTCCATGGCATTTCATCTCATTCCATGGCATTTAATTTCATTTCATTTCGTTTCATTTCTTTTCGTTTCGTTTCATTTCATTTCACTTCATTTCATTCCATGCCATTTCATTTCACTCCATTTCATTCCATGTCATTTCATTTCATTCCATGTCATTTCATTTCATTCCATGGCATTTCATTTCATTCCATGTCATGTCATTTCATTTTGTTTCATTTCGTTTCATTTCATTTCATTCCATGTCATTTCATTTCACTCCATTTCATTCCATGTCATTTCATTTCATTTCATGGCATTTCATTTCATTCCATGTCATGTCATTTCATTTTGTTTCATTTCGTTTCATTTCATTTCATTCCATGTCATTTGATTTTATTCCGTGGCATTTCATTTCATTTTATTTCATTGCATTTCATTTCATTTCATTTCATTTCATTTCATTTCATTTCATTTCATTTCATTTCATTTCATTTCATTTCATTTTCATTTTTTTTTATTTTATTTTGCTTTATTTTATTTTATTTTATTTTATTTTATTTTATTTTATTTTATTTTATTTTATTTTATTTTATTTTATTTTATTTTATTTTATTTTATTTTATTTAATTTTATTTTATTTTATATTATTTTATTTTATTTTATTTTATTTTATTTTATTTTATTTTATTTTATTTTATTTTATTTTATTTTATTTTATTTTATTTTATTTTATTTTATTTCATTCCATTCCATTTTTTTTATTGCAGGGGTGACCTGCTTGCAGGTCATCCATTGATCTATGACATTTCTTTGTTTAAATGCATTTGGAAGCAATTTAAGCGGCTTTTTCAGATCAACAAACAGTTAAAGACAACAGAACAAAATTGAATTTTCTGGTAATTATTTACATTGGACAAATTTAGTCCTTATCACTATTTCCCTCACTCAATTGTTTTCCTCCCCACACACATGCTCACATACACACAGTCAATGTGTCCATTTGTCCCCCTTTCGAACATTAAAAGGACAAAAATTGAAATACAAAGGCATCATTGCAAATAGAACGTCAAATCATGTTTGCAGTTAACAACGACAAAAAAAATCAAAAGAAGAGAAAAGGGAAGACTTGGACTAAAAGGACTTAAAAGAAAACCTCTGAACGAATGAAAAATTCACTTGTCATGATAAAGTCCTTTCTTTGCGCCTTTTGTTCACAATTCGTGTTAACCGGACTGCGACATGAAAGAGAGTTGGCTGGTAAGAGGAAACGCCGAGTTAAGGTGGCAAAAATGACACAGAGTCCTGCGGAGTGCTTTAGAGTCCTGCTTTCACAAAGGGCTTCGTAGAGTGACAGTGGGGTTTGTCTTAGAAGTTTCCTTGGCAAATCATGTCTGTTGACATTTGAATTATTACTTTGCTTTATATCAACTGACATTAGCTTATGCATTAAACAGCTGGAGTAAATAGCGAGGGGTGGTTGAATAATTTTCGGGATAATCGGCAGATCGATATATATGGCACCTAAATCTAAAGTCCAACCTGAACCATATTTAGGTTCAGATGTCGGGAGGCTTAAAATAACCCACTGCTTCAAATTTCAGCCGGGTCGGGTAATGAATAAAGCTTTTATGGGCTTCAGACCCTTTATCGGGAGATTGGTCTATATGACAGCTATATCTAAATATAGTCCGATCTGAACCATATTTACGTCAGATATCGGGAGGCATAAAATAACCCACTGATTTAAATATCAGTGAAATCGGGTAATAAATAAAGCTTTTATGGGCTTCATAACCTTTATCGGGAGATCGGTCTATATAGCAGCTATATCTAAATATGAACCCTTCTAATCCATATTTAGGTCAGATGTCGGGAGGCTTAGATAACCAACAGTTGCAAATAATAAGTAGCTATATCTAAATATAGTCCGATCTGAACCATATCTGTTTCAAATTTCAGCAAAACTGGATGAAAGATAAAGTTTTTATGGGCATTAGACCCTTTGTCGGAAAATCTGTCTATATAGCAAATATGATCCGATTTGTCCCGTTCAAGAACTTAACTCAGGTTATGAAACGAAAGTCATAATAAAATACGTCATGCAAAATTTCAGCTAAATCGGATAGAAATTGCGCCCTCTAGAAGCTCAAGAAGTCAAGTTCCCAGATCGGTTAATATGACAGCTATATCACGTTATGAACCGATTTAAACCATACTTGGCACAAAATTACAGCCAATTCGGATAAGAATTGCGTCCTCTAGTAGCTTAAGAATTAAAGACGCAAGATCGATTTATATGGCAGCTATATCAAAACATGGAGCGATATGGCCCATTTACAATGGGATCGCTAGGGGGGCGCCCCACCACAAAACCTACCAAATATATATATACACCAATCACGACAATATGGGACTCAAATGAAAGGTATTTAAGATTAGAAAACGTATCGGATATCCAATTGTCGGACCAAGTGTTTGGGGGACCACCCCAACCCCCAAAACACCCCTACATCGGACATATTTACCGACAATGGCAATATGGGACTCAAATGAAAGCTATTTGCGAGTAATACACGAATCTGATATCCAAATACAGATTCTGGGGGTCAACCCTTTTCCAAAAACACCCCCCCAAGCAGGAATTATTTACTGACCATGGCAATATGGGGCTTAAATAAAAGGTATTTGAGTGTAGAATACGACTTTGGTATCCAGATGTGGCGCCGCCCATCCCCTAGACCATACCCCACAGAAGACAAATGTATGACCATAACAATATGGGACTCAAATGAAAGGTCTTTGGAAGTAAAGCACGAATCTGATATCAATGCTCGGGAAAAGTGTCTATGGGGCCACCCCACCCCCATAACACCACCCAAATAGGAAGAATTTGCTAACCATTGCAATATGAGGCTCAAATAAAAGGCATTTTAGACTTGAACACGAATCTGATATATATTAGCAAACCCAAGTCACTGAGTGGCCGCCCCATCCCCCCAACACACCCCAAACAGGTCATGTTTGCCGACTATGGAAATTTGGGGCTCAAATGAAGGATATTTGGGAGTAGACCACGAATCTGACATCAACATTCGGGACACCAACTATCTAGGGGACGTCCTACCACCATAACAACCCCCAAGTAGGATGTATTTGCTCACCAAGAAAATTTAGGTCTTCAAGACAGTGGAGTTCGATCTTCATATTTTTTAGGGCTCATACCCCAAACCGGACATATTTGGAAGCTTTTTTAATAACGGGTTTAAAAAATAGTCTAAAGGCGTTATATCGCAATATCTAGGCGGCCAATTGACCGGTCCCAAATGTGAAATAAAATGTTATCCGAACTCGCCTCTCAATAAGTCCATTGTTACGCGGGCTGTGTGGCATGTGGCACCGTCTTGTTGAAACCATATGTCATGCAAGTCAAGCTCTTGCATTTTGGGCAAAAAAAAAGCGCTGACCATTCAGAGTTACGTTACGATTCACATCATCTTTGAAGAAGTACGGTCCAATGATGCCACCAGCCCATAAACCGCACCATACTAATAGCTAAAAACCTACCCTTTATAATGCGTAGGGTCGCAAATGAATGTTTCAGTTAACGATATGACTTTCCCATCCAATGGTGGGTATAAAATTTTTAAAAATTTTAAGTTTGGACACTATAATACTCACCGGAAATTTTTGTCAAAATTGCTGTCATCCTCGAAGAGCATTATTTCTGCAAATAAAATTAAAGCGAAAGCATTAAAATTATTGTAAAAGTGGAATTTCACTAGTTTCTACAGAATCACAAATTCTTAAATTAAATTTTTTGTTTAATATTTTCTCGAATTATCATACCAGCCCCCCTTGGCCCTTACTTGCTATTGCCACTAACAAAATTCAAACGAGCAGTGATTGTTAGGTGGTAGACTAAGTGTCATGGACTCGTTATTCCGGTCGTTCGTAATACTTTCAACACATCCTGAAATCCGTCTTTGCCGTTAAGGATTTCATGGATATTGTCACACGAAGACAAGACCATCGCATCAGCAACACGGAGGCCAACCAAAGCACCACAGCAACCATACGCTCACCTGTATGTCGTGCAGCAGGATAAGCAGGTAAAGTCAAAAGGTGGTGTGAGAGCATGTCATTGAGCAAAAAAGTGGTGATATATTGACCCGTCGTCATTTGTGTCCTGTCGTGTGACAAATTGTCAAGTAAATATCCTTTGGTCTTTCAAACTGAGACTGGCCAGTGGCAGTTTCTTAAAATGCCCCAGCGTGTGTGTGTGTGTCAGTGTAAGGAATACAGCTTAAGCAGCCTTCATTCAAGCCATTCAAAGGAAAGTGAAAAATAGCCTTAAAATAAATGTCCATTTTAAGAGCATGGCAGTGTATGGCGGGCGCATGGTGGTTTCGTTTGTAATGAGGGGTATCCTTTTTGATTGCATTGACATGTAATTGATGGTTACCTGGAATTCCTAAAAGGGTGGGTTGTGTCCAAGGTTTCTACTTACATTGTCCAACATGGATTGTGGGATTTGATGGATTTGCAATTTTCTGCTTGACAATGATTGACAAATACCCTAAGACGGTGACTGACAATGGATGTTGTTTTCACGTAAATGCATTAGAAGTAGATCATAGTGAGGTTGCAAAGAAAAGGCATAGTTGCTGTGCTTTCTTTTCCCACATTAATCAAGGCTTTTAGTGGGAATTTTGTTTTTTTTTTGCGTCACAAAGAGACTTTTCTTTGCAGATCAATTAAAAAAAATCAAAGTAAGTTTTCTTCCAAGAAAATCTGACCAAGGGTGCTTAAAAGGTATATCCATGTATTTTTTGAATTAGAGGAGACCTTTTGTTAGGCTAGCCGTCATGCTTTTGAAAAGGATGGACAAGTTTAAGTTGAGAACATTTGGATTTAGGATGCTGAACAGTGTTTTTTGATCCAATTTATCTTAGTTTGATGGCTTTTGTATCATGTAGGTCTTTTAGAATTATTAGAGCCTTCGCACTTGGCCATAAAAATTCAAAGTATTGCCCATAGAACTCACCCATAGACGCATTTTCATTCGTTTTTCAAAAGTTTTCAGCTTAAAATACATGGCTTAACGTTTTTGAGAAAATCTGCAAATTGGTTATTGATCTTGGTTGTGGCCCAAATGGCTGGTATTTGGAAATAGCCCCTGATTTGACTTTTGAACCCCTTACCGGAGTTTCAATCACATTAGAATGAAATCTGCAAGATTGGCTATTAGATAGGACGAAAAGTGGGTGCCGATATCAATCCATCCCATGCCACATATGGACATACACTTCAGCCAGTAATCGGCTTGTTGTGCGCTCTAAATACAAAAAAAAGTAACCTCGTAAAAGAAACCTAAGTCAGAAATTCTTTGCTATTAAGAAAATCCCCAATTGTTTTCCATACCACGCCTCTTAGTTGGTATTGTGTCTCCACCTAAGTGCCGGTGTCTGTTAGCCGCGAAAGCCGGATATCAACGTCGCATTATCTTCTCCACATGTCCTACAACTGCTACCACTTGCAGCATCTGTTGTGCGTAAGTGGGCCCATAGTCCTATGTGCCGGTGTCTGTTAGCCTAAGTGCCGGTATCTGTTAGCCGCGAAAGCCGGGTAAGGACATAGGAAATGAATCAATGTCGCATTATATTCTCCACATGCCCTACAACTGCTACCACTTGCAGCACCTATTTTGCGTAAGTGGGCTCATAGTCCTATGTGTACTGTTATGGTACCGAAAACTATACTGATCAAGGTGATCAGTATAGCCTCCTTTTAGTAATAGGCTCGTATTCTCACAATCCGGATGTCGTCATAGGATTTTTGTCGTCTAACGGTTTAACGACCGTTTTAAGTGCGGATAAAGGGCGTGGGCGACGAACGCTCAAACGCTTCTTTCAGTAATAGGCTCGTCTTCTCACGATCCGGATGTGCCCATAGGAATTTCGTCGTCTTACCGACCGTTTTAAGTGCGGGTGAAGGACGTAGACGACGAACGCTCAAACT
Source organism: Stomoxys calcitrans (assembly GCF_963082655.1). NCBI lineage: Eukaryota > Metazoa > Arthropoda > Insecta > Diptera > Muscidae > Stomoxys > Stomoxys calcitrans. The sequence goes on from NC_081555.1 coordinate 135,980,731, forward strand.
GCGGCGACCCAAAAGGCTTCCGGTTAACCAAGTTTAGTGATGGCAGTCCTCTGGTCTTCACTGCCAATCGGGAGATCTTTCATTCTCTCTTACTCCGCTATGGCCCGGTACCCAAATAATGCTGGTCGTGTCATCCTCGGAGAGTGCGTTAATCTCCTACTTACACTCCAAGACTGCTCATAATCTTACCGTCCTGGTCGTTATAGCCCTGGTGGCCAGCTTAAGGTTCGTAAACAAGTTCAAACTCGGTAGAAAAACGAAAACCTCTTGGGGAGATCCGGATCTCCTTCATACTGAAATAAAGAAGGAAGGAGATCAATATAGGTTTTGGTAGCATAGCGGCACACATAGAACTACGAACTCACTTATGTAGAAGAAAAGGTGCGGCAGGTGAAGCACGTGGGGATGATGATGAGACGTCAGATCATTTCCTATGTCATTATCCAGCTTTAGCGGCGAACAGACACCGGCACTTTAGTCAGAGCATTATACCAAACATGCACCGACTTAGGGGCGTGGTATAGAGAAGAATTCAGGCTATTGATACCAGCTCCTAATGTTACCTGCTAATGCAAATTTTTGCCCATAAACATTCCACTAAGGAACAGGGGCCAACTTCTCACATATCAATGAGTGCTGTCCGATTCAAGTTTAAGCTCAATAATAAGAGGCCTCCTTTTTATAACCGAGTCCGAACGGGGTGCCGCAGTGCGACACCTCTTGGGAGAGAAGTTTTACATGGCATTGTACCTCACAAATGTTGCCAGCATTAGGAGGGGAAAGCCATCGCTAAAAATTTATTTCTGATGGTTTCGCCATGATTTGAACCCAGGCGTTCAGCGTAATAGGCGGACATGCTAACCTCTGCGCTACAATGGCCTTCTAATGTTACCTGACTTAGGTTTTTTCCTAGGTTAGGTTAGGTTGAAAAGAGGGTGCGGATATTAATCCGCCCCATTCCACTATGGACATACACCTAAGCCATGCGCTACTCATGCTACCACTTGTCGCACCGATTTTACCTAGGTGAGCTCGTAGTCCTATGTGTCCTGTTATGATAACAAAAGTTAAACTGGCCTCCATCTTACTTCCTTTGAGTAACAGCCTAGTCTTTTCACGATCTGGATCTTCCCATAGGATTTTCACCGTCCTACCGAGCGTTTCGCTGTTCCACAGTGTTTCATGTGCACTCGTCGTCCACGCCCTTAACTCAGACTGCGTTGACCTGGATGGCTTCAGGTTAACCAAGTTTAGTGATGACAGTCCTCTGGTCTTCACTGTCTAATCGGTAGCTCTTTCATTCTCCCTTACTCCATTATGGCCCGGTACCCAAATAATGCGGATCGTGCCTTCCCCGAATAAGGGGTTAATCTCCTACCTACACTCCAAGACTGTTCATAAACTTACCCTCCTGTTTGTTATTGCCCTGATGGCTAGTGTTACGTCAGGTTAGGATGAAAAGAAGATGCGGCTATAAGGTTAGGTTAGGTTTAATTCGCAGTCTGCCATCAGACTCACTGAAACGTTTTCGTCCATTGTGATACCACAGGAACAGAAGAAGGAAGATGCCTTCTAGTTCCTACCGTTGAACCATCCAGATCGCTTAAAAGCGGACGAGCTTGGTTCCTAGTCTCTCAAGCTCATCCGCTTTACAATTCCCTGGGATATTTTAGTGGCTCGGCACCCAGAACAGGTGAATTTTGAACTGTTCAGCCATCTCGTGGAGAGATCTGCGTCGAGTGCGATTTTTAAATTCATGTCAATTATTACCACGGAAAACATAAACTTTTTATTCCGAAAAAACCATTACTTTTTTATCTGCGTTAAAAAGGCTAGAAAATCGTGTATTTCTATCCCTTGTTAACAAGTAAACTGCAGCTGATCTATTCACTCACTTTGACAACTAATCGTAGTTGCCATATCAATACTTTATTTACATTGGTGGTGTTCATTACTATCACCAAATTACAGAGTCACCCTGTTAACAGCTGCAAAATAGTTTCAGCTGAGAAATGAGTTTTAATAGCCCGCCTCCTGGCGGGCGAACACCTTTAAAGGGCAAGATAAAAAAGTTTCTCTCAAAAACCCATGTCCAAACTGAAACTTTAGCAGACGATATGGGAGTGAGAGCAGAGGCAACGGAGGACACATTGAGGCTTTTGATGAAAACCCATTTTTTGCAGGATACGATGGGACTCACGGAGACACCGGAATCTTAGAATAATGACGTTAATCGAAGGTTTATAATAACGGAATTCATGGTGAAGGAATCCTTGAGGAGCTTCAAACCATTTAAGTCACCCGGACCTGATGGGACATTTCCGGCGTTACTACAGAAAGAGGCAGACTATCTGGCGCTTCGTCTGGCCAAAATTTTTATAGCGTGCCTAGGACTTTCATAAACTCCGAAAGCCTGGCAGGAGGCAGGGGAGGTGTTTATACCCAAGCCCGGCAAGGCAAGTTATGCGAAACCAAAGGCCTACAGACCCATAAGCCTTGCGTCCTTTCTACTCAAAACCATGGAACGTATTGTGGACACCATGGTAAAGAGTATGAAATCCAGCGAACTGCTCAAATACAAACAGCATGCCTATGTCAAGGGAAGGTCGGTGGAGACTGCCCTGCCCGAGGTTGTGCATAAAATAGAAGAATCCTTCGATGCCAAAACGTACACCCTGGCGGTATGCATTGACATCGAGGGGGCTTTTAACAATGTGCGGAGCGATACACTAATCCAATCCTTAGACCAGTACCGGGTGGACCCGGTTCTTAGAGACTGGATAAACCATATGCTAAGGAAGAGGTGGATAAATTGTGTGTCGCATGGCGTAAATATAAGAGAGAAGGTGGCACAGGGCACGCCACAGGGGGGCATTTTATCGCCACTTTTATGGGTGATCACCATAAATGACATATAACGGATGCTTACTGAGGAGGGATTTCAACCCGTCTGCTACGCAGACGATGTTATGATACTTCTAAGGCGTAAAGATCCGAACGAGCTATGTAGAAGGGCCGAAAGGGTCTTGCATATGGCATATGACTGGGCTAGACCCAGAGGGCTCAATGTTAACCCAGAGAAGACTGAAATATGCCTGTTCACGAGGAAGACGAAGGTGAGCCAATTTAACGTACCACGTTTCCTCAATAAGACGATTTCGATATCTGACAAGGTCGAACACTTTGGAGTGATCTTGGACAGGAAACTGCATTGAATGTGTCACATTCAGGGGCGTACTGAGAAGGATCACAGATGTTGGGCACTATTTACACGGGCCGTAGGCTCAAAATGGGGCCTGAATCCTAGGATAGTCCACTAGCTCTACAGGAGCGTGATTAGCCCAATACTTAGTTACGCCTCAGTGGTATGGTGGACTGCTATGGAGAAAAAGTGCAATATAAGGACCATACAATAGGTTCAGAGAACATGTTGTCTTGGCATAGGCGGAGCGATGAGGATCACGCCCACTAGGGCACTGGAGACTATTCGAGATATCCGACCCATTGTTATACAGATTAAGTGTTAGGCAGCCACTACGGCTATGAGACTTAAGGTGATGGGAGAATGGATTGAGGATGAGAGCAGTTCATACCATTGCGGTATAATCGAGACGACGATAGGAAACCTGGAAGGAAGTGGAGAGGTTTCCGATCGGATAGCTCTACAGGAGCGTGATTAGCCCAATACTTAGTTACTTAATTACCATCGCGGTATAATCGAGGCGACGATAGGAAACCTGGAAGGAAGTGGAGAGGTTTCCGATCGGATACCTGAGATGAACCTTGAAGTCGAGTGCGCTGCCATCGGCACAGTCTTGGATTGACGGAACCCTAGTATTGCCATCTGGAAGATCATGTTACACGGATGGATCAAAGCTAGAGGACAGAGTGGGCCTGGGGGTTTACATTGAGAACCCAGGGACTGACATCTGTTTTAGACTGCCTGACCATAATACGATCCTGCAGGCGTAGATCCCGGCGATCACGAAATGCGTGAAGTGGTGTGGTGCTAACGCGAGGACGGTAAAATTGCCATTAGGGCAATAACAACCAGGACGGTAAGGTCACGAACAGTCTTGAAGTGTAAGAAGTAGAGGATGGGAAAATCTGCATCGTTTGGGTGCCGAGCCATAATGGAGTATGGGGAAATTAAAGGGCAGACGATTTGGCGGTGAAGGCCAGAGGACTGCCGTCAATAAACTTGGCTAACCCGAAGCCTTTAAGGGCGTCGGGTGGGCGACGAATGTGCATGCAACATTGTGGAACAGCGAAATGGTCGGTAGGACGGCGAAAATCCTATGGGAGGATCCAGATCGTGAAAAGACGAGGCTATTACTGAAAGGAAGCAAGAAGGAGGTCAGTATAGCTATTGGTATCATAGCGGGACACATAGGACTACGAGCTCACTTATGAAAATCGTTGCGGCATGTGATAGCATGTGTAGGGCATGTGGGGAAGATGATGAGACGTTGGAGCATTTCCTTTGTTATTGCCCCGTTTTCGCGTCTAACAGATACCGGCACTTAGGTGGAGTAGCAAGGAATTCCTTACTCAAAAATTTTCTTTTTACAGGTTACTTTAGAGTTTTTAGAGCGCACAACAATCCGATTACTGGCTTAGGTGTTTGTCCATAGTGGCTGGGGGCGGATTAATATCTGCACCCTCTTTTCAAACGGTGTTGGTTTCACTATAGCTCTCTGATGGGAATGCTTCTATCTATCTTCAACTTAAGAAACCGATCATTGATCTTTGCTTTGCATCTGGAAGTATACAATGTTTTAATTTTCCAATATTTTCCGCAAATTTTGCACTTACCTTCTAATGTAGAACAACCGACTTGAGGTAAAATTACAACTTCATTTGGCGAGTTTTCTATACCTGAACACCAGGTGCTGCCTTGAATCTTCATTAAATGTAAATAAAAATGAAACAAATTAAATAATTACCAATAAACAATATTTTTATTTTTTACTTACCTCTGCCTTGTTGATCCATTTTGGTGGTAGCTTTTGTATTGGATTGCCCAAAAAGTAATTGCGGATTTTTCATATAGTCGGCGTTGACAAATTTTTTCACAGCTTGTGACTCTGTAATTGCATTCTTTCTTCTGTCAGTTATCAGCTGTTACTTTTAGCTCGCTTTAGAAAAAAAGTGTAAAAAAAGTAAATTTGATTAAAGTTCATTCTAAGTTTTATTAAAAATGCATTTACTTCCTTTTAAAAAATCCGCAATTACTTTTTGGGCAACCCAATTTTTTTCATGTAACGGCTACTTTTCATAAAACAACTGACCTTTACAAAACATTTGTTCAAAGTTTCACAATTTAATCACATTCCATTAAACAAACAACACTTGTCGCACTTTTTATTTAAAATACCACGTTAAACACGTGTAATTTCACAACAGTCAAGAGCATCTATGCACGCTGTTGCTATTTTCTTTTCAATTCTTATGCACACCAATAATGGACGCGATTGATACAAACTCATTCGAAATACTGAACAATGGCATCGTGGTGATTTTAATGAGAAAAGCCTCCAGTGTGTTTTTTTTTTGCAAAATCTTTTAGAAAATGAAGAGAAAATTAATTGCTCTTGCAGGTGTGGACACAAATTCAAGTACCATCTAACCTCAAGAGAGAGAGTTTCAGGACCGTTGTGCATCTCAAACGAAATTATCGTTGCCATAACAAATACATTGACATACCCTAGGCGATGTAGGAAATTCTCTTGGAGTAAGAAGATTACGTAATCGGCTTTGGAGAACTTTTTGCCTGAAACTGCAAATGAATGTGTATATTTTTATCGCTTTAGTACATGTATACTTTTCTAGCTGAGCCCGGCCCTCTCTGCTGCGCCCGATTATGCTATGTTACCGAGAAGTATTCTAAATTTGAACATTACTGCGTAATTTGGATTTTTCAACACTCAAATACCTCTTATTTAAAACCCACATTGCAATGCTCAGTAAAAGCCCTTCTTGGGGTGTGGTGGACCCCCAGACATTTGGTCCCAAAAGTGAAAGTCACTTTCGTGCTCTATTCCCAAAGACCATTCATTTAAGATCCACTTTGCCATGGTCGGTAAAAATGTCCGATTTGAGTGGTGGGGTATCATAGTGGTGGGGTGACCCACGAAACACTTAGTTCCGCAATTGGATATCAGCTTCGTTTTCTACTCTCAAATAGCTTTAATTTGAGTCCCATATTGTAGTGGTTGGTCCACAAAATGAAGTCCGGAAATTCTACCAAAGAATTAAACACCAAACCGATGGCTTTGGTGCAGGCACATCCTCCTGCAGAGACAAAGAAGGAAATCTGGTAACTGACACAGACAACATGCTGAGGCTATGGAAAGAACATTTTACCCAACTGCTAGTGTCTGATGTTGGCGGCGAAGAGGATACCGCAGAACCAATCCCTGATGATGGTATAGAATGTTTACCTCCTAGTCAGAATGAGTTCCAAGTAGCTGTAACCCGACTAAAGAACAACAAGGCAGCAGGAGCCGACGGGTAACCCGCTGAACTATTTAAGACCGGAGGCGACACGCTGATAAGGCGTATGCATCAGCTTATCTGCGCAATCTGGCTAGAAGAACGCATACCCGATGATTGGAACCTCAGCATACTATGTCCCGTACACAAGAAAGTAGACAAGACGGAATGTGCCAACTACAGAGGAATTAGGCTTCTCCCCATCGCATACAAGATACTCTCGAGCGTACTGTGTGAAAGATTAAAACCTAAAGTCAATGAGATAATTGGGCCCTATCAATGCGGCTTTAGACCTGGTAAATCCATCCTAGACCAGATATTAACACTGCGCCAAATCCTGGAAAAGACCCGAGAAGGCCAAATCAACACCTATCATCACTTTGTTGACTACCAAGCCGCATTCGATACTCCTTTACGTTCAAAGGTATTTCAAGCCATGTCTGAGTTTGGTATCCCTGCAAAATTAATAAAACTCTGCAGGATGACACTTGCTGATACGCGTTTCTCAGTAAGAATAGGAAAGAATCTCTCCGAACCATTTAATACCAAACGAGGTTTCAGACAACGCGGAGACAGCCTCTCGTGTGATCTCTTTAATATCCTGCTGGTGAAGATTATACGAGATGCAGATGTGAATAGATATGGCACACTAATCACAAGAGTACACATGCTACTCGCCTATGGCGACGGCATCGACATCATAGGTCTGTGACGGGAAGTAGTAACTGCAGCCTTTGAAAAGATCGAAAGAGAGTCAGTGAAAATGGGTCTGGCAGTGAATGGAGATAAGACGAAATGGATGGTTTCCACTCCCAAAAAGCCTTGTACAACCGAGCAGATAAAGAACATGGAGAAAGTTGGGAACCACAACTTTGAGATAGTCAGTCATTTTATCTACCTCGGCACCGCCTTAACCGAAACGAATGACACCAGTTTTGAGATAAGGCGAAGAATAATACTGGCAAACAAATGCTACTTTGGACTAAGTAAGCAGTTTAGAAACAAGGCCACCTCTCGACGGACAAAGACTACACTTTACAAGACACTGATACTACCCGTGCTGTTATATGGTTCTGAAGCATGGGTACTTGTGAAAGCAGATGAGGCAGTGCTTGGAGTATTTGAGAGAAAGATTCTTCGTAAAATATATGGACCAGTTTGCGTTAACGGAGAATATAGGCGACGTATGAACCACGAGCTACATGAGCTGTATGACGACGATAGCATAGTACAACGGTTGCGTTGGCTAGGTCATGTTGTCAGAATGGATGAAGAAGCTCCAGCAAAAAAGTCTTTTGAAGGCAAACACGGTGGTACACGCAAACCGGGAAGACCAGAAGCCCGATGGAAAGATCAAGTTGTGGGAGACACCTCGAAACTTGGTGTCAGAGATTTTAGAATGAGCGCAGAAGATCGAGGCGGTTGGAACGCTATTCTACGTTCGGCTAGTGGAAGAAATATTCTGTCATAGCCAATTAAAGTAAAAGTAAGTAAACCCCCTCTCTGTTCATTTTGGCATCCACTAAATCCAATTGGATCAAACAATTTCAATTGAAGACTGCCAGATGACGCTAATTTAAATGTTAGTGCTAATCGCTTAGAGTGTATCATATGGTATGGTGGTTGTCTATGAATAGTATGGTGGTTGTCTATGAATAGTCATTCATAGACAACCACCATACCATATGACTACCTATTAAATAGTCATCATTTAGTATTTTTTTTATACCCACCACCGAAGGATGGGGATATATTAATTTTGTCATTCCGTTTGCAACATATCGAAATATCCATTTCCGACCCTATACAGTATATATATTCTTGATCAGCGTAAAAATCTAAGACGATCTAGATATGTCCGTCCGTCTGTCTGTTGAAATCACGCTACAGTATTTAAAAATAGAGATATTGAGCTGAAACTGTGTACACATTGCTTTTTTGTTTATAAGCAGGTTAAATTCAAAGACGGGCTATATCGGCCTACATATATCTTCATATAGCCCCCATATAGAATGATGCGCAGATTTAGGGTCTTAGGGCCATAAAAGCCACATTTATTATCCGATTTAGCTGATATTTGGGACAGTGAATTGTGTTAGGCCCTTCAAAATCCTTCGCCAATTTGGCTCAGATCGGTCCAGATTTGGATATAGCTGCCATATAGACCGATCCGCCGATTTAGGGTCTTAGGCCCATGAAAGCCACATTTATTATCCGATTTAGCTGATATTTGGGAAAGTGAGTTGTGTTAGGACCTTCGACTTCCTTCGTTAATTAGGCCTAGATCAGTTCAGATTTGGATATAGCTGCCATATAGACCGATCTCTGGATGTAAGGTTTTGGGCCCATAAAAGGCGCATTTATTGTCCGATGTCGCCAAAATTTGGGACAATGCGTTTTTTTAGGCCCTTCGACTTCCTTCTTCAATTTGGTTTCGGATATAGCTGCCATATAGACCGATCTCTCGATTTAAGGTTTTGGGGCCATAAAAGGCGCATGTATTGTCCGATGCCGCCGAAATTTGGGACAATGTATTTTGTTAGGCCCTTCGACATCCTTTTCAATTTGGTCTTGGATATAGCTGCCATATAGACCGATCTCTCGATTTAAGGTTTTGGTTTTTTTGGTTTCGATGTCGCCGAAATTTGGGTCAGTGAGCTAAGTTAAGCCTCTTGACATACTTCTGCAATATCGCACAGATCGGTCCAGATTTGGAAGCTGCCTTATAGACCGGTATCTCGGTTTTAGGTTTTGGGCCCATAAAGGCGCATTTATTGTCCGATGTCGTTGAAATTTTCTGTGGTAAAAAAAAAATTTGGAGCGGTGGCGATAGTTCTTACCATGTAAAAATCTTGAACAAAAAAGTGTTGCCCGTTTGGTCTCGTCTATAGGTGAGCTAAAAATGGTTGCAACCTTATCATTAGGGTTTGCAACTCCTGCTTTCAGGCTGAATGTTATAATTTCGTAACTATGGCGGCCTACACATTAATTAAATCACACAGTGTCCCGTTAGGTCATTATAATCGATCGACTGTTTTGGGGTGAGGTGGTCCGCTAGATATATGAGCAGAATAATGATATCAGATTCGCAGTACACAACCTTATACCTTTGATTTAACCTCATATTGTCATGATTGGTGTATGCAGCCGTTTGGTGGAGGGCATCCGTATGAGGGTTGTGCGCCACACTGCCACTTGAGCAAAAATTTGAATGACGCACTCAACTCAAAAAAATCTATCACTTGATTCCCCATTATTTTGATAGGTCAAATAACCTATTGGAGGCGATTTTAGGAGGTAAAACACCACCTAGGTTCTTGGACACAAAGTTTTATGTAATTTTCGTAATCTGCTCTCAAATGCCTATCATTTGAGTTTCATCAAGCTATGGTTGAGTAGTATCCCCATTTGGGGATACTACTATCAATTACTTGGACCTCGTTTTCTATGTCATATTCGTAGTCTACTCCCGAATACCTTTCATTTGAGTCCTATATTGATATATACGTCCAATATGCCTATTTGGAGCAGTTTTCGGGCTTGGGACACCTCTTGAACCTAAGTTTTTTTTTACCACATTCGCTTTCTACTCTCCAATATCTATCATTTAATACCCATATTGTCCCTATCAGTCAACTTTTGATTTTAGGTGGCGTTTTTGTGGTAACGGGGGAGGATTCGCCCCCTTCCAACAAATTACATAGCCTATACCTCCTTCCTGACCATATTCGTAATCTACTCGCGAATAACTTTCATTCGAGCCCCATATTGTCATTATCGTCCAATAAACCAATTTGGGGGGTTTTGGGGTCGGGGCGGCCCCCCAATTACTTGAACTCAATTTTTAATATGGAAATCGTACTCTACTCTTGAATACCTTTCATTTTAGTCCCATATTGTCCCAATCGGTCCACTTTTATTTTTGGCTCATACTTTTGCGGTAAGGGGGAGGGTACGCCCCCCTTGCGATATCAAAAACTTATATACCCTATTGCTCCTTCCGGACCATATTTGTAATCTACTCCAGAATACCTTTCATTCGATACCCATTTTCAGATTATCGTCCAATAAACCTATTTTGAGGGTTTTTTTGGGGTCTGGACGGCCCCCCAATTACTTGGGCCCAATTTTTAATATGGAATTTTTACTCTACTCTTGAATACCTTTCATTTAAGTCCCATATTGTCCCAATCGGTCCACTTTTATTTTTGGTTGGTACATTTGTGGTAAGGGGGAGGGTCCGCCCCCCAATGCGATATCAACAAATTACATAGCCTATACCTCCTTCCTGACCATATTCGTAATCTACTCCCGAATACCTTTCATTCGATTCCCATTTTGTCATTATCGTCCAATAAACCTATTTTGGGGGGATTTTTGGGGTCGTTTTCCGATTAGACAGTGACGATTAGACAGTGACAGTGACCAGTGGCCTCTCTAAGTCTAGATGAGGCCACATAGTTTTGGAATGCTCACAGCCTCCTCTTTGCGACCATCTATCATTCGTTGTCCTTCGGGCCTGGTCCTGGAGGTGGGAAATGACTGAGACGTCTGTTCTAGCCAATGGCAGCAAAGCAGTAGGCCTCCCCAAGTCTAGATGAGGCCAAATAGATTTGGAATACTCACAGCCTCCTCTTTGCGACCATCTATCATTCGTTGTCCTTGGGGTCTGGTCCTGAAAACTTAGCTTACATGTCGCTAGAGGCATACCCACAGATTTTAGTTTCCCTAGAATATGTAGGGTAGTTCCTAGTCTCGCAAGTTCGTCCGCTTTACAATTCCCTGGGATATCTCTGTGAGCCGGCACCCAGAACAGGTATGTTCAGGAATTTCTCCAGGGATTTAATGGCTGCCTGGCTGTCTGAGAAGATTTTTATGCCAATCGTCGTTATGGCATTATATCTTAGCCATTCCACCACTTTCTTAAATGCAAGGATCTTCGCTTGATACACACTGCAGTGGTCGGGTAACCTTTTCGAGGTGACTTCTAGATCTTTAGAGTACACCCCAAAGACCATCTGGTCGTTTAGTTTGAAACCAGCCGTATAGAAGTCTATATAACTTCTGTTACCAGGGATATCGTAGTATCGATTGGTTCTAGCAGGAATATTGGTACAGTACTTTTTATCAAATAGAGCGTCAGGTAGGGTGTAATCCACACTGCCTGGGACATCGGATATTGTATCAAGTATAATACAATGTCCGTAGTCGCCACATGAGCAAAGAGAAAGCTCCCTAAGCCTCACGGTAGTGGTCGCAGCAATTTGTCTAGCCACAATGTCCATAGGCATAAGATGTAGCATTAAATTCGGTGCATCAGATGGTGTCGTCCCCAATGCGGCTGTGATGCCCAATTTAGCCATCCCTTGGATCCGGTTGAGTATTGAGTAGTAGTTGGACTTTGGAAGCGTCGTCCACCAGATAACAACACCATATAGCCTTATAGGTTATATGGTGTTGGGGGTTTACACGCCGTCTAAACCCCCAACTTTTTGCCAATGGCTCTTTTGTATGTTGCCTTTCTGGGCCTTTCCAAAATCTTGGATTTAAAGTTCAATTTCCTTTCCAGCAAAACACCAAAGTAATTTGGGCTTTCTGAAAATGGAATATTCTCTCCTCCGAAGGAGACAGGTGCCACTGCAGGCAACTTGTATCTCCCGCTAAAAAGAACTACTTTTGTCTTGAATGGATTTATGCCCAGACCACTTTCAGTAGCACACTTCGCTATTGCACGTAGAGCTTCCTGAAGTGTATCCCTTAGAGTGCTGGGAAACTTTCGCCTAACTGCAATTGCCAAGTCATCAACATACGTGACCAGAGATGGACTTTTGAAGCGCCGTCCACCAGACCACAACACCATATAGCCTTATAGGTCTGACAACTGCAATATATACCCAATGCATGACACGCGGTCTAAACCCCCAACTTTTGCCAATGGCTATTTTGCAGGCGTATAGGGCAAGAGTTTCCTTTCTGGGCCTTTCCAAAATGTTGGATTTAAAGTCCAATTTCCTTTCCAGCAAACAACCAAAGTAATTTGGGCTTTCTGAAAATGGAACATTCTCTCCTCCGAAGGAGACAGGTGCCACTGCAGGCAACTTGTATCTCCTTGAATAGGACAGCACTCATTGATATGTGAGATGCTTGCCCCTGTTCCCTAGTGGAATGTTCATGGGTTTTAGGATTAAAAACCCATAATAAAATTTTTTTGTGAACAAAGTCACAAATCTTCGATTTCTACTTCTAATCGTATTGAATTTTCTCTACTGCTTTGTTGTGATTGATTTAAAATTTTTACACTTTTTGTTCGCAAGACGTGCATACCGATTTCCAACATTTTCCACATCTTTACGACAACTGTTGTGTCATTAGTGCAATTGCAGGCATTTGAATGAGACCTTCTAATGTTTTTTAACTGCAAAAAAAAAAATGCATTACTGTCTTGTTGTTATTAGAGGCAAGGGAGAGAGGATCTTTTGGTCCATTAGCCTAGTAACCCTAGTTATGAGTAAAGTCATATGCCATCTACGTACATACGTGGCCCGAGAGTGGCAATTAGGCAATAATTGTCTATGTCACATCAACTATGCATTTTCCATTAAACTTCACCTCAAGCTCTAACCTCTCGTTGCGAGTGCGCTCTATTCGTTTGGTGTTGTTGTCTCCTTCTTTTTTTCAAATTATTTTTTCATCAAATGATGAGGGGAAAACATAAGTCATAATTGTGAACATATGCATTTGATCATTATAAAAAAAAAACAAAAACATTAAAAGTTGTTGGAAACTATTTACAATGACAACATGCACTCAAGTACTTGGAAAACACAGAGAGAGAAAAAGTTGATCTTAATATGTTAGCAAGGAAATATTTACAACACATACTTGCTCAACTAGCCAGTCTAAGTGTTTTGAATAACAACACACATTTGCTCAACTTTTATAAGTTCTTCGCTGTGTTATTCTTTGAATAGAAAGCATTCAGTATGATCTCGAGCTGGAAAATGTTCGAAAAATCACTAATTTCGAACATTTTCCAACTGGAGATCATAGTCAATGCTTTCTATTCAAAGATTAACACAGCAAAGAACTTATAAAAGTTGAGCAAATGTGTGTTGTTATTCAAAACACTTAGACTGGCTAGTGTATCATGATTTCTGTTACGCCATGTGACTTCTGGCTAGCGTATCATGATTTCTGTCACGCCTTGTAACTTCATCAACACCTTTGTCAAATTGACTGAGGTGCCCTATGTACCCAAAGACTATTGAGTACGGTGTAGACCACGATTTTGTTTTGAAACAGCGCCCAACAAGTCCTCAAACTTTCCTTAGCGCAGCAAGAGATAAGAAAGCCTTATTTTCCACTCGGGATGGAAAAGTCAGTACTTTAGTACTTTTTTCAGTACTTTTCCGAGGAGTACTGCAGTACCCCCGTGACCGATTTAGTACCTTTTCAAGCACAACGATTTTTTCGAACAATTCAGATACTTTCGAGTCTTTTTTTAACCTAAACGACGAAACATTCTCAATTTATGAAACAAGCCCCGATAAAATAGAGATATTTTAGTTAGTCGATGGCGGCTATCGAATTTGCCTTATGCGGACCGTTTGGGAATTGTAAGAGGGAATATCAGTTTATTATTGTCTCCCAATCTGTACATGACATTCGTGGTATACTCCCAAAATGTAGGTCTCTGTAGAACCAATCGGTCTATATGTTTGTTTGGAGTCGGGCGTTCCCCCTACGTACTTGGATCGAAATTTGTGTTGTTGGGTTACTATCAACGTACTTTTCAATGAATATTCCTTTAAGGAGCTGGGGGAAAAATTCTCACACATCAATGAGTGCTGTCCTATTCAAGTTTAAGCTCAATGATAAGCCACCTCTTTGTGCACCTCCACCAATTTCATAGCTAATGTAATCGCAAATATATCGCGAAAGATGGGGATGTTCTGTCTTCGGCTAGGCTGAAAACTCTTTTGGGGTTTCCTTTACCATCACTGTGTCAAATTTAAGCGAAATCGGACTATAAATGTGCTTTTATGGGGCCAAGACTTTAAATCGAGAGATGGGATTATATGGCAGCTATATCCAAATCTGAACCCATCTGGGCCAAATTGAGGAGGGATATCGAAGGGCCTAACACAACTCTCTGTCCTAAATTTTGGCGACATAGGACAATAAATGCGCCTTTTATGGGCATAAAACCTTAAATCAAGAGATCGGTCTATATAGCAGCTATATAGAAATCTGGACCGATGTGGGCCAACTTGCAGAAATATGTCGAGAGGCCAAACTTAACTCATTGTCCCAAATTTCGGCGAAATCAGACAATAAATGTGCCTTTTATGGGCATAAAACCTTAAATCGAGAGATCGGTCTATATAGCAGCTGTATCAAAATCTGGACGATGTGGGCCAACTTGCAGAAGTATGTCGAGGGGCTTCACTTAACTCCATGTCCCAAATTTTGGCGACATCGGACAATAAATGCGCCTTTTATGGGCATAAAACCTTAAATCGAGAGATCGGTCTATGTGGCAGCCATATTCAAATCTAGACCGATCTGGGCCAAATTGCAGAAAGATGTCGGTGAACCTAACTTAACTCACTGTCCTAAATTCCGGCGCAATCGGGCAATAAATGCGCGTTTTATGGGTCCAAGACCTTAAATCGAGAGATCGGTATATATGGCAGCCAAATCCAAATCTGAACCGATCTGGCCTATATTGAGGAGGGATGTCGAAGGGCCTAACATAACTCACTGTCCCAAATTTTGGCGACATAGGACAATAAATGCGCCTTTTATGGGCATAAAACCTTAAACCGAGAGATCGGTCTGTATGGCAGCTATATCTAAATCTGGACCGATCTAGGCCAAATTGGTCGGAAATGGATATTTCGATATTTTTTAAATCTTTGTGCAATTTTTTGTCTTGCACAAAGATTGCACACTTTCGGCCCCAAAAGTACCATTTCAAAATTAATATTTTCCATCCCTGCCTCCCACTAATCCAATACAAACTAATCATTAATGCTAGGAACAACACACACATATACATTGCCAAACTCTTTTTATTGTGCACTTGAACATTCTTAGAGTGTCGCTGCAAGTGCTCTCTTGTGCGTAGATCGTATCGGACAACAGCACAGCGACGAGCAGGCTCGCCTGCCTTGTTCGCCAGCTCTCTTCCATCCTGATCTTTAAAAAAATACTTTGGCAAAATGCCTTTTATTTTTGGAGGAAATTTGTCTTAAGAGAAAATTTCATTAAAATTTTATCTTAAGAGAAAATTTTATTAAAGCTTGTCTTAAGAGAAAATTTCATTAAAAATTTGCCTTAAGAGAAAATTTCATTAAAATTTTGCCTCTTTGAACTGTAATTATGTTGGTAAGTTCAGTTTTTTTTCCAGTGTGGTAAAAGGTAGTTGGTTTCTGTTAGAGTTGTAGCTGCATGCATGGGGCAATTGTTTTTTGATGATATTGATCTTGAAGATATGATGGACGGGTGATGTACTACTTACGCTACGCGGCATGAGCCGTACACTCACCGGTCTGAACTCACGTACCGAGTTGGCAAATATGAACGAATTCATATGAATGGAACGAACGAATAGCTATCGACACAATGAATGAGTGATTGTCTGTCCGTGTGGTAGACTGTCCGTCCGTTCGTCCGTCTGGTCTGCGCTTCCATCTATAATTCCATCTTATCACAAAGCTTTGTGTGTATGTGTGTGTGTGTGTGTGTGTGTGTAAAGTTAAATTACATATCTGTACATATGTTTTGTACATACAAAACGTACATATCTTTTTTTTTTTGGCTACATAACATATCATTATCACGATTTGAAACTGCTACGAGTCAGTCGAGTACAACAACGACATGAGCCGCACACAGGGAATTCCAAGAATTGTTTTAAATTAAATTAAGTTACCAAAAAAAAAAAGAACTATACCTCCAAGCATACGTATATCCATACATCTGTCTGTCTTATAGACCGCATGCTGCTAAGAGGTGATGAAATAGCATAGCAGAACAAACACCTCTGCTCAATGCACTAGCAGTCCATGGGGGATTGTTATCAAAATTTTCAACGAACGGGTCGATTACCTTAATGACTCCGCCATGGCGCAAAAGTTTTTCTCAAAAGACCATGGCCCAGCTGAAATGTTACTAAACGACAAGGGAGTGAGAGCATAGACAACAGAGACATCTGTATGTTGGATATGGCAAAGGAAACCTTATGGAGCTTAAAACGATTTAAGTTTCGCGGACCTGATGGAATATTTTGAGGCTAAAATTGTACCCCTGTTAACTGAGTTTATAAGTGTACTCAAAGTATTCGTCTAAGACCCCACAAAGTGATCGTCTCGTCGTTCTGAATCCATCTCGCCATGTCCGGCCGTCTGTCGAAATCACGACAGAGGTCGAACGCGTAGAGCTAGTGGCCTGAAATTTTGCACAGATACTTAATATTGGTGTAGATCGTTGGGGATTGGCATTTGGTTCATATCGGTTCAGATTTAGATATAGCTACTATATAACCCGATCTCACGATTTGACTTCTTGAGCCCCTGGAAGCCGCAGTTTTTGTCCGATTTGGCTGAAATTTTGCAGATAGTGTTCTCTTATGACTTTCAACAACTGTGCTAAGTACGGTCCAAATCGGTCAAGAGCCTGATGAAGCTCCTATATAAACCGATCTCTCGATTTGACTTCTTGAGCTCCAGGAAGCCGCAATTTTAGTCCGATTTGGTTGAAATTGAGGATGTAGTGTTTTGTTACGACTTTCAACAACTGTGCCTGGTGTAGTCTGAATCGGTCTATAACCTGATATAGCTCCCCTATAAACCGATCCCTCGATTTGACTTCTTGAGAAATTTTGCATGCGATGTTCTGTTACGACTTCCAACAACAGTGCCAAATGCGGCCAAAATCAGTCTATTACCTGATATCGCTCCCATGTAAACCGGTCTCTCGATCATCCTTGTTCGGTTCCTAGAAGCTATAATTTTTGCTGGTTTGACAGAAATATGCCTACAACTTAATTGATTTCGTATAAACATTTAGCAGAATCCATGGTGATGGGTTCCCTAGATTCGGCCCGGCCAAACTTAGCCTCCTTTTACTTGTTTTGATCTCAAGAAGTCATATCGGGTTATCGGTACTTAGGAGGGCCTATATCACCACACTGACTGATTCAGATAAAACTTGTCACTGATGTTGTCAGTCATAAGATAGTGATTTGGGCCAAATTTCAGCCAAATCAGGTGAAAATTTAGGCTTCTAAGAGTTGAAGAAGTCAAATCCGGAGATCGGTTTATATGGGGGCTATATCTGTTTATTGGCCGATTCGGATCATACTTGACATGGATATTGGAAGACGTAACTCAAGTTTATGTTCCAAATTTGAGCCAAATCGAATGAAAATTGAGGCTTCTAAGCGCTCAAGAAGTTAAATCCGGGGATCAGTTTATATGGAGGCTATATCTGTTTATAGACCGATTGAGATCATACTTGGCGTGGGTGTTGAAAGTCATAACTCAGGTCTGTGATCCAAATTTCAGCTAAATCGAATGAAAATTGAGACTTCTAAGAGCTCAAGAATTTAAATTCGTGGATAGGTTTATATGGGAGCTATATTTGTTTAAAGACCGAGTCGGATCATACTTGACATGGAGGTTGAAAGTCATAACAAAAAACTTTTTTTTTCAAATTTCAGCCAAATCGGATGAAAATTGAGGCTTCTAAGCGTTCAAGAAGTCAAATCGGGGGAACGGTATGACTGAAGCGATATGGCTCATTTGTAATCCCCGAAGACCAACGTCAATAAGAAGTTTCTGTCACAAATTTCAAGCGGCTAGCTTTACGCGTTCCACTGCTATCATGATTTCGACAGTCGGACGGACGGACATGGCTAGAGCGACTCAGGATGTCGAGATGATCAAGAATATATGTACTTTATGGGGTCGCAGATCAATATTTCGATGTGTTACAAACTGAAAGACCAGATTAGTATACCCCCATCCTATGGTGGTGGATATAAGGAGACACACTATCTGGGGCCCCATTTGGCCGCCTTGAAGTTGCATTTACTCCCGAAACCTGGTAGAAAACAAGGGTGGTATATATATTAGAGCTGGCAAAATATCGATAGCACTATCGATATTTAATTCTTTGACTGAATATCGATTTATATTTTTCCGATGGATACTATCGCAAATGTTTAATTTTTTGCAAAACCAAACAAAAATAAGCAATGGGACACTAATGTATCCTTAAAGATCCATTGCGAATATAGAGGGCGCAATTTTCATCCGGTTAGATCAACAATTTGTACAATGATTTTCTCACGACCTCCAACTGACCTTATTAACCTTGATTTTTTTTGGTCTGTGCATTGATATTGCTTCTATTTAAATCGAACTCCTGACTTTTACTCCTCATTTTCGTTTGAAATATAGGTGATGGGAAATTAACAATTGTATCGATGCTATCGATATTTGTTATCAAAACTATCGAAAATATCGGATGTTGCGATTATCGATAGTTGCCAGCTTTCATATATTGGGTTGCCCAAAAAGTAATTGCGGATTTTTTAAAAGAAAGTAAATGCATTTTAAATAAAACTTAAAATGAACTTTAATCAAATATACTTTTTTTACACTTTTTTTCTAAAGCAAGCTAAAAGTCACAGCTGATAACTGACAAAAGAAAGAATGCAATTACAGAGTCACAAACTGCGAAAAAATTTGTCAACGCCGACTATATGAAATACCCAATGATTGGGTATTTATTGGATAAATACCAAAATGAATACCTTTTTTATACCCTCCACCACAGCATGGGGTTATACAAATTTCGTCATTCCGTTTGTAACACCTCGAAATATTCGTCTTGGACCCCATTAGATATATATATTCTTGATCGTCATGGCATTTTAAGGCCACCGTAGCGCAGAGATTAGCATGGCCACCTATGACACTGAACGCCTGGGTTCGAATCTTGGTGGGACCATCAGAAAATCAGCGCTGGTTTTCCCATCCTAATGCTGGTACCATTTGTGAGGTACTATTCCATGTAGAACTTCTCTCCAAAGAGGTGTCGCACTGCGGCACGCCGTTCGGACTCTGCTATAAAAAGGAGGCCCCTTATCATTGAGCTTAAAATTGAATCGGACTGCACTCATGTGAGAAGTTGGCCTCTGTTCCTTAGTAGAATGTCCATGGGAAAAATTTGCAATTTGCATGACATTTTAAGTCGATCTAGCCATGCCTGTCCGTCGAAAGCATGCCTGTCCCTCGCAGACTTTCGAAGAAGTAAAGTAAGTCGCTTGAAATTTTGCACAAATACTTCTTACACTGATGTAGGTCAGTAGGGATTGTAAATGGGCCATATCGGTCCATGTTTTGATATCGCTGCCATATAACCTGATATGGGATTTTGACTTCTTGAGACTATAGAGTGCGCAATTCTTATACGATTTGCTTGAAACCTAGCATGAAGTCTTTTGTTATGTTTTCTAACAACTGAGCTCAGTATGGTTCAAATCCGTCCATAACCTTGGATCTTGGATCTTGACTTCTTGAGCCACTAGAGGGCGCAATTCTTATCCGATTTTACTGAAATTTGACACTTGTCGTTTTGGTTAGACTTTCCACAATTGTGAATAGTATGGTCTAAATCGGTCCATAGTCAGATATAGCTGCCATTTCAATCGATCCTAGATCTTGAGTTCTTGAGCCTCTAGAGGGCACAATTCTTATCCGGTTAGGATGAAAATTTTGCATGTAGTATTTTGCTATGACTTCCAACAACTAAGCAATGTATAGAGTAAATCGGTTTATAACCTGATATAGCTGCCACATGAACCGATCTTGGAACTTCATCTCTTGAGCCAGTAGAGGGCACAATTCTTATCCAATTTACCTAAAATTTTCCATGAAGTGTTTTGATATGATTTCTAACAACTGAGCTCAGTGTGATTCAAATCGGCCCATAACCCGATATAGCTGCTATATAAACTAATCTTGAATCTTGACTTCTTGAGCCACTAGAGGGCGCAATTCTTATCCGATTTTACTAAAATTGTACATGAGGTGTTTTGTTATAAGTTTCAACAACTGTGCTAAGAAAGGTTCAAATGGGCCTAAAACCCGATATAGCTGCTATATAAACTAATCTTGAATCTTGGCTTCTTGAGCCGCTAGAGGGCCCTATTCTTATCCGATTTACCTGAAATTTTGCTTGAGGTGTTTTGGTATGACTTCCAACAATTGTGCTAAATATGGTTCAAATCGATCCATAACCTGAAGTAGGTGCCATATAAACCGATCTTGGATCTTGACTTATTGAGCCACTAGAGGGCGCTATTCTTATCCGATTTGGCTGGAAATTTTGCATTTAATATTTTGAATGACTTCCAACAACTGTGCAAAGTATGATTTAAATCGGTTCATAACCTGATAAGAACCGATCTTGGGTCTTGGTCTGAAGAAGCTGCAATATAAACCGATCTTGGATCTTGACTTATTAAGCCACTAGAGGGCGCTATTCTTATCCGATTTACCTGAAATTTTGCATTTAATATTTTTTGTATGACTTCCAACAACTGTGCAAAGTATGGTTTAAATCGGTCCATAACCTGATATAGCTGCTATTTAAACAGATTTGGAATCTTGACTTATTAAGCCTCTAAAGGGCGCAATTCTTATCCGATTTTGCTGAAATTTTGTACAACGGCTTCTCCCATGACCTTTAACATACGTGTCCAATATGGTCTGAATCGATCTATAGCCTGATATAGCTCCCATATAAACCGATCTCCCGATTATGCTTCTTGAACCCCTGCAACGCGCAATTCTTATTCGAATGGACTGAAATATTACCCAATGACTTCTACTGTTGTCTTCAACATTCAATTCACTTATAGTCCGAATTAGACTATAACTTGATATATCCCCAATAGCATAACCATTCTTATTCTTCATTCCTTGTTTGCCTAAAAGAGATGCCGCGCAAACAACTCGACAAATGCGATCCATGGTGGAGGGTAATTGGCCCGACCGAACATAGCACTCTCTTATTCATAAAATCGGACCGCTATGTAAACCGATCTCCAGACTTCAAGTGTTGAGGTAATGGATTCCTCATTTTTCATCCGATTTCGATGAAATTTGGCACAGTGAGTTTTGAAAGACTCCTATCCATTCCTATGAAATGTGGTCTAGATCGGACCATATTTGAAAATAGCTGCAATAAAGACCTATCTCCACTTATAGGGTATTGATCACATAAAAGGTCGATTTTTTGCCTGATTTTGATTTAACAGTGAGTTCTGGTAGAATTCTACATCTTTTTGTTGAATATCGTCCAGATCGTACCATATTTGGATATAGCTGTCATATGGACCTATCTCCTGATATAGAGTTCTGAGCCTATAAAAGGAGATTTTTTCATCCGATTTTAATGAAATTTGAAACAGTGAGTTCTGGTATACCTCTACACCGTTTTGTTGAATATCGTCCAGATCGTACCATATTTGGATATAGCTGTCCTATAGACCTATCTCCTGATATAGAGTATTGAGCCTATAAAAGGAGCATTTTTCATCCGAGTTCGATGAAATTTTAAACAGTGAGTTCTGGTAGACCTCTACAACTGTCTGTTGAATATCATCTATATCCAAATATGGTCCAATCTGGACAATGTTCAACAATAAAGGTGTAGAGAGATGAAAAATGCTCCTTTTATAGGCTCAATACTCTATATCTGGAGTTCGGTCTATATGACAGCTAGATCCAAATACGGTCCGATCTGGACGATATTCCACAAAAAGGTGCAGAACTCTACCAGAACTCACTGTTTCAAATTTCATCGAAATCGGATGAGAAATTATTCTCTTCGTTTGCGACTTCAGAAGTTTATTTGTCGAGAATTTCGTTTATGAATAGTTTTAATAGTTTTTTTGCGTTTATTAAAGCTAGATATGATAAAAGTAATGCGCACATTTTTTTTTCAAATAAATGAAAAACTTGCCAATAATTATGTTACATGACGTTGACAAAATATTAACAGCAATAAAGCGTAGATTGTAAATACGAGGGTTGTAAAACAGATAAGATATGCAAAGATGTTGTAGTAAGGCGTAAAAGCACTTGGAGCCAAAATTGAGGAAGGCTATGGGCTTGTAATTGTTGAGAGAGAGAGAGAGAGGGAGAAAGAGTTCAAATGAATCTCATTCCTTAAGTTCTTTAAATACAAATTGGGAGCTATATCTAATTTGAAACCATTTTGATCAAACAATCCGGATCAAATATCAAGCAAATATGGTCAAATTGTAATTACTACAGCTCTATAAGTGCAAAATTGGTGCTGAACCGATTTTTTAAAATTTAACAAAATTGCCAATAGTTATAAGAGAATTATGTAGGCCAATTTTCGTGACAATGGGTTGACGAATGACCTCATTATTGCAATATTGCAATATTACTCAAAATCGGAGGAACATATTTACGGGAGCTATTGGGTTGCCCAAAAAGTAATTGCGGATTTTTTAAAAGAAAGTAAATGCATTTTTAATATGAATGAACTTTAATCAAATATACATTTTTTACACTTTTTTTCTAAAGCAAGCTAAAAGTAACAGCTGATAACTGACAGAAGAAAGAATGCAATTACAGAGTCACAAGCTGTGAAAAAATTTGTCAACGCAGACTATATGAAAAATCCGCAATTACTTTTTGGGCAACCCAATATATCTAAATCTGAACCGATATCGATCAACCTAGTCATTCCTTTGTAATGCTATACATATATTGATTGTTATATCGTAAATATTTTTAAAATTTTCACAGATGGCGTGGTGGAAATGGTGTACTTAATTTTTTTAATATCGGAATCGGGGGCGGACACTCCCCCTTACCCTAATTTTCAGAAACGCCAGATCTCGGAGATGGGAGGTGCGATTTAGGCGTCATTTTGGAAGCTCTTTGATAGTAACTTAAACACAAAAATTTTATATCCAAATTTCGGGTGGGGTGCGGGTGGTCGCCCCATCCCCAAGACCCATCAAATAGACCAATCACCACAATATGGTACTCAAATGAAAGATTAGAAAACGTAACCGATATCCAATTGTGGAACCAAGTATTTGGGAGACCATCTCAGGCCCCCAAACACCCGTAAATCGGATATACAATATTTATCGACCATGGCAATATGGGCCTCAAATAAAAGGTATTTGAGAGTGGAATACGAATCTCATATCCAAATGTGGGACCAAGTACTTGGGGGGCCGCTCCTCCACCACAACACTCCCCAAGGAGGACACATTTACCGACCATAGCAATATAAGACTCAAATGAAAGGTTTTTTTGGAGTAGAGTATGAATCTGGTATCAACATTCGGCAAAAAAAGTGTTTATGGGGCCACCCCACCCCCATAACACACCTCAAATAGGACGTAGATGCTGACCATTGCAATATGGGGCTCAAATAAAAGGTATCTTACAGTAGAACACGAATCTAATATATTGGGTTGCCCAAAAAGTAATTGCGGATTTTTCATATAGTCGGCGTTGACAAATTTTTTCACAGCTTGTGACTCTGTAATTGCATTTTTTCTTCTGTCAGTTATCAGCTGTTACTTTTAGCTTGCTTTAGAAAAAAAAAGTGTAAAAAAAGTATATTTGATTAAAGTTCATTCTAAGTTTTATTAAAAATGCATTTACTTTCTTTTAAAAAATCCGCAATTACTTTTTGGGCAACCCAATATATATTGTTTCAGGGCCAAGTCACTGAGTGGCCTTCCCATCCCCCAAAACACGCCCCCAAACCGGTCATGTTTGATGACTATTTAAGTATGGTGCTCAAATTAAAACGTATTCGGGAGTATACCACGTATATGATATCGACATTCGGGACCAACTTGCTGGGGGACGTTTCACCCCCATAACAATCCCCAAATAGGACGTATTTGCTCACCATCACAATTTGGGTCTTAAAGTGAGTGGTGTTCGATATTGATAGTTTTTAGGGCCCATATCCCAAACCGGACATATTTGCTAACTTTTGCAATTAGGGATATAAATGAAAGGTATTTGAGACTAAAAGTGTTTGGCCGATTAAACCAATGGCAATATGGGGTTAAAATAAATGATTTTTGAAAGAATCACGATGCCGATATTTTTCAGGGCCAGTGTTATGGGAGACCATACCACTCCACAAAACACCCCTCAAACGGATATATTTACCGACCACGGCAATATGGGGTTCAAATGAAACGTATAGAGAGGCAGAACACGAAATTGATACCCACCAAGTTTCTGGGTGTCAACCCAGCTAAAACAAAACAGCCCCCAAATAAAATGTTTACACAGAATAAAACATTTAAAACATTTTAGAAACATAATTCACAATCTTATTTGTATACCTACTACCATAGGATGGAAGTATACGATACTAATCTCGTCATTCCGTTTGGAACACCTCTAAGTATTCGTCTATGACCCCTTTGGGTATATATTCTTGATCGTCTCGACGTTCTGTGTCGATCTAGTCATGACCCTCTGTCCGTTCGACCGTCAGTCCATCCATCCGTCTGTCGAAATCAAGATAGCGGTCGAACGTGTAAAGCTAGCCACTTGAAATTTTGCATAGATACATCTATTGACGTGGATTTTAGGGGATTGCAAATGGGTCATATCGGTACAGATTTAGATATAGCTAGCATACAAACCAATCTCCCGTTTTGACTTCTTGAGCCCTTACAGGCCACAAATTTTGTCCGATTCGGCTGAAATTTTGCATGTAGCGATCTGTTCTGTCTTCCGACAACTTTTCCAAGTACGGTCTATAACCAGATATAGCTCCCATATAAACCGACCTCCCGATTTGACTTCTTAACCCTCTAGAAGCCGCAGTTTTTGTTCGATTTGGCTGAAATTGAGTATGTAGTGTTCTGTTATGACTTCCAACAACTGTGTTCAGTACGATCTTAATCGGTCTATAACCTAATAAAGCTCCCTTATAAACCGATCTCACGATTTGACTTCTTGAAACCATGGAAGTCGCAATTTTTGTTCGATTTGGCTAAAGTTCTGCACGTAATGTTCTGTAATGACTTCCAACAACTGTGCCAAGTTCGGTCTAAATGGGTATATAACCTGATTTAGCTCCCATTTTAACCGATCTCCCGATTTGACTTCTTGAGCCCTTAGGTTAGGTTAGGTAAGGTTGAAAAGAGAGTGCTATGCCACTATGCACATACACGTGAGCCAGTAATGGGCTTGTTGTGCGCTCTAAAAATCATAAAGTAACCTCTAAGAAGAAAATTTTAACTTAGGAATTCTGTGCTGATTACAAAATCCTTAATTGTTTTCAATACCACTTCCCTAGGTTGGTTCATGTCTGATATTGTGTCTCCACCTAAGTGCCGGTATCTGTTGGACGCCGGGCAATGACAAAGGAAATGCTCCAACGTCTCATCATCTTCCCCGTTGGAATGTCCATCATCTTCTGTTTAAACATCCAAAAGCTGTGCCAAGTACAGTCCAAATCGGTCTGTAACCTGTTATAGCTCCCATATAAACCGATTTCCCGATTTTACTTCTTTAATCCTTACAAGCCGCAATTTTTGTCCGATTTGCCTGAAATTTTGCATGCGGTGTTTTGTTACGACTTCCAACAACTGTGCCAAATGCGATATAGCTCTCATGTAAACCGGTCTCTCGATTACCCTTGGTCGGTTCCTAGAAGCTTTCATTTGTGCTGGTTTGACAGAAGTTTGGTATGTAAAATAAAATTATGTCCTTCAACTGGATTATGTGGTATAAATTTTTAGCAGAATCCATGGTGGTGGGTTCCCAAGATTCGGCACGGCCGAGCTTAGCACACTTTTACTTGTTATATATAAGAACGTGTTACAAACCAAAGGACGAGATTTGGGGAAAAATGCTCTTTTTAGGGCCCACCGCCTAGTTCTGAACTCAGTAACGAGATTCTGAAGTCCGTTTCTGGGACAAAGGCCTCTCGATTCCCCAGTGACCCAAAATTGACCCTCGAGGGACGTGCTCCCTATTTTTGTTGTTGACGCTACCCAGGGATTGCCGCGTGGATTTGGAAATCACATTTTTTAATGCCCTCAGGAGTAAATTTGTTGTGGGCTCTCCTTACACCTAAGATATGATATCTTCATACTCGCCATCATACTCATAAAATTTTAATAAAAATGAAAATTGCATTTTCATAATATGCTGCTAAATACCTTCCATTTGGTACCCATATTGCCTAGGGTTAAAGGAGGTCCAAAATCTTCAAGATCCCGCAGGTCCTTTCTAGGTTAAATTCTTATTTTTATACCCTCCACCATAAGATGGGGGGTATACTAATTTCGTCATTCTGATTGTAACTACTCGAAATATTCGTCTGAGACCCCATAAAGTATATATATTCTTGATGGTCGTGAAATTTTATGTCGATCTAGCCATGTCAGTCCGTCCGTCCGTCTGTCTGTCGAAAGCAAGCTAACTTCCGAAGGAGTAAAGCTAGCCCCTTGAAATTTTGCACAAATACTTCTTATTAGTGTAGGTCGGTTGGAATTGTAAATGGGCCATATCGGTCCATGTTTTGATATAGCTGCCATATAAACCGATCTTGGGTCTTGACTTCTTGAGCCTCTAGAGTGCGCAATTCTTATCCGATTGGGATGAAATTTTGCACGACGTGTTTTGTTATGATATCCAACAACTGTGCCAAGTATGGTTCAAATCGGTTTATAACCTGATATAGCTGCCATATAAACCGATCTTGGGTCTTGACTTCTTGAGCCTCTAGAGTGCGCAATTCTTATCCGATTGGAATGAAATTTTGCACCACGTGTTTTGTTATGATATCCAACAACTGTGCCAAGTATGGTTCAAATCGGTTCATAACCTGATATAGCTGCCATATAAACCGATCTGGGGTCTTGACTTCTTGAGCCTCTAGAGTGCGCAATTCTTATCCGATTGGAATTAAATTTTGCACGACGTGTTTTGTTACGATATCGAACAACTGTGCCAAGTATGGTTCAAATCGGTTCATAACCTTATATAGCTGTCATATAAACCGATCTTGGGTCTTGACTTCTTGAGCCTCTAGAGGGCGAAATTCTTATCCAATTTGAATGAATTTTGGCACGTAGTATTTTGTTATGATATCCAACAACTGTGTCAAATATGGTTCAAATCGGTTCATAACCTGATATAGCTGTCATATAAACAGATCTGGGGACTTGACTTCTTGAACTTCTAGAGGGCTCAATTTCTATCCGATTTGACTGAAATTTCGCAACATGTTTTTTATTGTTACTTTCAACGACTATATCAAATAAAGTACAAGTCGGTTCATAACCTGATATAGCTGCCATATAAACCGATCTGGGATCTTGAGTTCTTGAGCCTCTAGAGGTCGCAATTATTATCCGATTTGCCTGAAAATTTGTACGACGGATTCTCTCATGACCATTAACATACGTGTTTATTATGGTCTGAATCGGTCTATAGACCGATACAGCTCCCATATAAATCGATCTCTCTATTTTACTTCTTGAGCCCACAAAGGGCGCAATTCTTATTCGAATTGGCTGACATTTTACACAGGTCTCCAACATATAATTTAATTGTGGTCAAACCGGACCATATCTTGATATCGCTCTAATAGCAGAGCAAATCTTTTCTTATATCCTTTTTTTGCCTAAGAAGAGATGCCGGGAAAAGAGCTCGACAAATTCGATCCATGGTGGAGGGTATATAAGATTCGGCCCGGCCGAACTTAGCACGCTTTTACTTGTTTTTTTTTTACATTCGTAATCTCCTCACTAATGGCTTTTATTTGATACCTATATTGCCTAGGTTAGGTATCAGCCCCTTTTTTAGTGGTGGGTGTAAAAAATTGCATTTTTAAGTACCCGGAATCGAATCAGGAGTCTTTGTCCGAGTCGAGCAATTACCCTGTAGTCGGAGTCGATGCAAAATTACTCGAATCTGCAGCCCTGGTTTAAACAACGATTGTAGCCAAGAGAATAAGAATATGTGTAAATTGAAGATGAATTAGTTTTGAGCACCCCTGGCCTAGTTACTGCAATTGTATGTAATTTGCTCCAAAACTGATAGGGAATGTAATTGCGGATTTTTTAAAAGAAAGTAAATGCATTTTTAATAAAACTTAGAATGAACTTTAATCAAATATACTTTTTTTTACACTTTTTTTCTAAAGCAAGCTAAAAATAACAGCTGACTGACAGAAGAAAGAATGCAATTACAGAGTCACAAGCTGTGAAAAAATTTGTCAACGCCGACTTTATGAAAAATCCGCAATTACTTTTTGGGCAACCCATAACCATGGGCAATATAACCATGTGTTTGGGGGGCCGCTCCACTTCAAAATACCCATCTGAAAGCTTCTGTTCGATTTCAACAGAATCGCTTCAGATTTGAATATAGCTCGGACTTATCGAGGCCCATTTGTAAACCGATTTCGGTAAAATTTGGAATAGTGATTTGTGGTAGGCCCTATTTCAATTTCAGCTCGACGCAACATTATTCCCTTTCATAGGCCAACAGAATTTGTGTAAAATTTAGCTGTTTTCTTTTGGTTTTTCCCTAGCCCTGAAAAATTCATTCTCGACCTACGTATGTGAGAAATATTTAAAACCTTTACAACTCTCATTACGAATGTCCAAACTGAGAAGATGATGATAGTGTTGATGTTTCTGAGATGATTTCGGCCATGATGTAGATGATGATGATGACGACGATGACTTTGATGATTCTTTGTGTCAGCGTTGTTGCCTTTGCTCTTGTTAAAACAATCTGAAAAATTATGATCAAATCTTACAATTTTTTCTTTAATTTCTCGCTTATAATGTACATGGGCAAGCAAGCGTCCATTCGTCTAGCTACCCAGGCAGCCGGCACATAATAATCCTACCTCAGCAGCTGCCTGATTGTTCGGTTTTGTTCTGTGGCTTAAATGGATCATGAGGTAAGAGTCTTTTGTGGCCACCGTTGTTATTTGTTTCCGCCGGTTCTTGGATGCCGCTCGGCTATGTTCATTTTGAGGGCTTAGAGGTTGCTCGTTGTTTGCATTATAACTTTGAGAACTTTATTAGCTGAAAGTCACGTAATAACACTCTATTACAAGAAGAACAACATGAGCGATAGATGATATTTTGATACCCTATTGCATATTGATTACAAAAAGTTGTTAAACTTTACCATAAATCAGGAATAGGATTTAACTCATAAAAGGAAAGCTTATGCGGGAGCCACTGGAACTGAGTAGGTGGCCATATTCAGATTAATCAGTGAAGTGGTAAAGGCATTGATTAACCTCTGTTGCTACTGAGGAAAAAACAAATAAAGAACGAAGATATTGGATTGTCCTAAACTAGCTTAGCCCAGTTCATTTCACAATGACTGGACCTAAATTTCTCGAGTTCGAGAGACATACTAATGCACCTTGTGATGTTGATTTGTAGCAAGGTGTAGTTGTTGCTTATAATGAAGTGTTAAAATCCGGCCTGAACAACTTGAGGACAGGGGAAATGCACAACAACAACAACAATGCCATGAAAAACAAGCAAAGATATCAACAAAATTATGAAAAATATAAAACGTCATTAGCAACAACAACAACAACACCTAAAACAGGAGCAGCAACAACATGACTACAGCATGATGTTATCATTCATTTCCACATAAATCACTTGGAACGCGTAAAGTGAGAAAAGAGGCGGAGCCGAAAGGCGCGCAAGAAATTTGACAAATCATATTAACAATGAAACGAACCAAATAACAACAATGGACAATGAAGACCCACTGCCAAATGGATTTAAATCTGTGTTATGACGGTAGCCCACACTAAGGATAAAGGGAAGCTGCAGACAGTGAGTAGAGACAGTGTGTAAGCTGTGCTTCATCGTTGGTGGGCAATGATTTGGTTTTCATGAACATCAAAATGGAATGAGATTTCTTGGAAGGATGCTTTTAGCACATTTTTGCCAGTCATCAAATGTAGTACTTTTTGTACTACAATTCAAATGGCAGCCTTAAAAGTTTCATAATTTCTAGATATCTCATTCTAATGTTGTAAGAGAAATGTGTCAATTTCTTTTCTTATGATAGGGGGTATATTCATTTAGTCATTGCGTTTGCAACACAACGAAATGTTGATTTCCGACCATATTTCGAGCTAGACACAGGACTTACTAGACACAGTTATTCGAAGTCATAACAGAACACCACATGCAAAACTTTAGCCAAATGGGACAAAAATTTTGGTTTCCAGGGGCTCAAGAAGTCAAATCGGGAGATCGGTTTATATGGGAGCTATATCTGGTTATAGACCGATTCAGGCCGTACTAAACACAGTTGTTGGTAGTCCTACCAGAACACCACATGCAAAATTTCACCCAAATCGGACTAAAATTGTGACTTGTTATGGCTCAAGAAGTCAAATCGGGAGATCGGTTTATATGGGAGCTATATCTGGTTAGAGAGCGATTCAGGCCGTACTTAGCACAGTTGTTGGGAGTCCTACCAGAACACCTCATGCGAAATTTCAGCTAAATCGAACAAAAATTGAGGCTTGTTAGGGCTTAAGAAGTGAAATCCGCAGTTATGATTTCTAACAACTGTGCTAAGTACGGTCTGAATCGCTCTCTAACCATATATAGCTCTCATATAAACCGATCTCCCGATTTGACTTCTTGAGACCTTACAAGCCTCAATTTTTGTCCGATTTGGCTGAAATTTTGTATGTGGTGTTCTGGTAGGACTCCCAATGACTGTGTCCAAATCGGTCTATAACCTGATATAGCTCCCATATAAACTGTGATGTCCCGATTTGACTTCTTAAGCCCTAACAAGCCTTAGTTTTTGTCCGATTTAGCTGAAATTTTGCATGTGGTGTTCTGTTCTGACTTCCA
This sequence comes from Stomoxys calcitrans, assembly GCF_963082655.1. Lineage (NCBI taxonomy): Eukaryota > Metazoa > Arthropoda > Insecta > Diptera > Muscidae > Stomoxys > Stomoxys calcitrans. Next base: position 136,012,199 of record NC_081555.1, read on the forward strand.
ACAACTGTGTCTAGTACGGCCCTAATCGGTCTATAACCCGATATAGCTCCCATATGAACGGATCTACCGATTTGACTTCTTGAGCCCCTGGAAACCAATTTTGCATGACGTGTTTCGTCACAACTTCCAACAACTGTGCCAAGTATGGTTCAAATCGGTCCATAACCTGATATAGCTGCCATATAAACCGATTTTGAATCTTGACTAGAGGACGGAATTCTTATCCGATTTGGTGGACATTTTGCACGAGATGTTTTGTTATGATCTTCAACAAGTATGGGTGAAATCGGTGCATAACCTCATATAGCTGTCATATAATCCGATCTGGGGTCTTGACTTCTTAAGCCTTTATAGGGCGCAAATCCTATCCGATTTCGCTGAAATTTTGCATGACGTGTTTCGTTATGACTTTCAACAACTGTGCAATTTATGGTTCAAATCGGTTCTTAACCTGATATAGCTGCATATAAAAATTACAGCTCCCCTATAAAACGATCTCCCTATTTTACTTTTTGAGCCCCTAAAGGGCGCAATTCTATTGGGTTGCCCAAAAAGTAATTGCGGATTTTTTAAAAGAAAGTAAATGCATTTTTAATAAAACTTAGAATGAACTGCAATCAAATATACTTTTTTTACACTTTTTTCTAAAGCAAGCTAAAAGTCACAGCTGATAACTGACAGAAGAAAGAATGCAATTACAGAGTCACAAGCTGTGAAAAAATTTGTCAACGCCGACTATATGAAAAATCCGCAATTACTTTTTGGGCAACCCAATAAATGCATTTTTAGTTCGTTTGTTTAGCTGCCAAGATTTTGGCAAAGGCGATCCATCGCAAGGGATATATAAGATTTGGCCCGATTGCAATAGCTAAGCTATCACTTGACAATGCTAATTTGTGCAAATTTGGTGCTATATACATTTCACACACTTTTTCTAAAAAAACATAGTTCGAGGAAGTAGGTGAAAAGAACAATTGGTATATAACCGCTCTAAGTCCCTCTTTAGTTTGTCTGCCAATGAGTCTGTCATTATAAAGACCCTGTGGCAGCAAAGGTTTGCATTTTACAGCGCATAGTTGTTAAAAAATCTAAATCATCAAAAATAATTAATAAAATTGTCCCCAAATAAAAATCCCTATAAATTTTGGTTAACTAAGTCTTCTATGACAACCAAGGTATATAAAGGAAATTCTATTCAATACACATTTTATCGAACAACAACAAAAAAGTGCTGCGACACTTCCTTAATTACGAGTATTTTATAAACTCATCTGATTTGAGGAAATCCCATTTAAAAGTTCCGAATAAAACTTTTCAAGTGTTGTGCTCAGTCACAGAGAGTGTGAACAATGCCAAAAAAAAAACACCAGAAAAAACATCTCCATATCCAAACCCAATTTGTGGCAACAACAATTGTTTGCTTTTAGTTTTGAAATGTTTAACAACTCTTTTTATGAGTGAAAACTCATAAAAACAACAACAACTACAACAAGAACAAGAACAACAATCGTAATAACAATTTCCTTCCGTTTTATTTTCATTTTAATTTAATGACAATATAAAAATATTTTCCAAAAACCAATTCACGACACACAGATGATTGTGGCTCTGATGATGGCAAGATATCATCAGCCATACAAGTAGAACGTAGTGTTGAACATTGTGTGCCAGGGCAAAAAGGGGATGACGGATGATGGCATGGGGATGGGTGAATGAATTGTTAAAAACGTTTTAAAACATCTCTATTTTGGCCACTTAAACACGTGTTGGCATATGAAAACTCAAAATTGTTTTTAATGATTTCACATTTTTAATGTGAACGTAACGTAATTATATACATATGTGTGTGTGTGTGTGTATGTATGATTGTAAGAGTTAGTGAGTAGGTATATGTATGGAATGGTACGTCAGAGAATCAAATCAACTACTCGCAGAAGAAATGAATGGTAAGGAATGAGTATGAGCCTCACACGGTTTGGTGCTCTGTGCTCCAATTTGTATGGTGTTCATCAGGAGAAGCTCAGCTGAGATCTAAAGGCTGTACCCATAGGTTGCAGATAGAGAAATTCTTACGTATACGGAGTAACATCAAATGTTGTCGCGGACAATATGAGGTATTGGGTGAAGAGACTCAGTGAGAGACCGACCGGCGCCGTATTTTGCTTAATTGCCGAGTACCTGGGATACTCGATATGGCAAGGCGAGTTATTGACCCTTTCAAAAACCAATGGCGATAACGATCTGGCAGTGATCGATCCAATGGGCCGGGACAAGCTTGTTCAACTATGGAACGCTACCTCTACATTCGAAAATACTATATTGGGGAATAGCGGTCGGGTTGCCTATTTGAACGTTGATCGCCTTTTGAACTTGGCATATGAAATATCGATCAAATTGGAAGACATATAAGGCATCTATGGACTCATATATACAAATCTGAACACCTACACCCAAAAAAATAACTCATTAGGCATAAACGAAAATTTCAATAATTTCGTATGTTGAAGACCCAGCAAATTTTTTTAGGTACGATGATTTGCATATCTGCACCTGGAATGTCTGTACCATTTATAGAGAGGGCGCAGTATACGCATTGGTGGACGCATTGTAGGCATTACCGCCGTGCAGAAAGTGCGATGGCTCTGAAAGGGCTCCACAGTAACACCGAGTGGGGACGCCCTATATTATAGCTGTCATGACACGAGGCATATATTGGGTTGCCCAAAAAGTAATTGCGGATTTTTCATATAGTCGGCGTTGACAAATTTTTTCACAGCTTGTAACTCTGTAATGGCATTCTTTCTTCTGTCAGTTATCAGCTGTTACTTTTAGCTTGCTTTAGAAAAAAGTATAAAAAAAGTATATTTGATTAAAGTTCATTCTAAGTTTTATTAAAAGTGCATTTACTTTCTTTTAAAAAATCCGCAGTTACTTTTTGGGCAACCCAATATTTGGGTGTGGATTTGTGGTTAGACGGAAAATGAAACACATAGTCTTCAGGTTCACTTCGGTGGATTAGAGCCCCCAGCCACAATCCGCATGAAGGCCACGTTCTTCAACATCAGCTTTCTTTGCTCCCATGCCACGACGGATGACATGGACGAACAGACCAAGGATATTTTCTACAAGCGCTTAGAGAAAATGACCGCTGTTCCGCCCATGATATCAAAATCGTTCTTCGAGATTTTAATGCGAAAATATCTTTGGCCCAACAATCGGAAAATTTAGCCTTCACGAAGAAACTTCCAATAATGGATTGGCAAATAGACGTTGCCACCGTGGCGTAGAGGTTAGCATGTCCGCCTATGTCTGTTCAGTAGAATTTTGAACCACAGATGAAGATTTGGCAGCCCGAACAATTTTTCGAAATGCTGAGGTGACCAACAAGAGGCGCCTGGACCACCTAGGGCCTTGAAATTTCAAACTCGATCTCGATTTTCTCCCACAGTGCGTCACCTGTTTAACTGCTCAGCCAGACCCACAGGTCTTCGCGCCAGATCCCTTTGGACGCACCCCACCTTAGTTGCAGAGTTCGTGGATCTGGATACTCCACAGATACAAGCAGACAAAAGATAGAGCACAACACACTGCTACAACAACAACAACAGCAACAAATTCGAAAGTAAGCCTGCTTTCGGCAGACGCACGGACATGGCAAAATCGACTAAGAACGTCAAGGCGATCAACAAAATATATACTTTATTGGGTCTAAGATCAATTGGAATGACGAAATTAGTATTCCCCCAATGGTATATGGTGGAGGTTATAGCAAATTCAGTTTTTATGGACCTAAGAACTTAAATCGGGAAATCGGTATATGTTTTGGGTTGCCCAAAAAGTAATTGCGGATTTTTTAAAAGAAAGTAAATGCATTTTTAATAAAACTTTGAACTTTAATCAGATATACTTTTTTATACTTTCTAAAGCAAGCTAAAAGTAATAGCTGATAACTGACAGAAGAAAGAATGCAATTACAGAGTCACAAGCTGTGAAAAAATTTGTCAACGCCGACTATGTGAAAAATCCGCAATTACTTTTTGGGCAACCCAATATATTGCATCTTTATCCAAATACAGACCGATCTGAGCTATATAGAGTAGAGTGCCAAATATGGCTTTTGCTGATGAGCATTCCACTAAGGAACTGGGGCAACTTTTCACATGTGACTGAGTGCTGTTCGATTCGAATTTTAAGCTCAATGATAATGGGTCTCCTTTTTATAGTCAAGTCCGAACGCCGTGCCGCATGGCAACACATATTTGAGAAGAAAGTATAACATGGCATAGTACCTCACAAATGTCGTCAGTATTAGGAAGGGATAACAACAGCGAAAATATTTTGTGTTGTTCGCGCAAGGACTTGAACCAAGGCGTTCAACGTCATAAGCACAGGAGGCCACCTCTGCGCTACCGTGGCCTCCTATGCCATATTGAACACGAATATCGAAGAGCCTAACACAACCCAATTTGCCAAATTTCTGGGAATCTGTTTAATAAAAGTGCTTTTATGGCCCCAGGAACTAAAAGCAGAAGATTGGTAAATATACGACAACTATATCCAAATATAGTCTGATCTTGACAATACTCGGGACGAATATGGAATGGCCAAAAATTACTCATTGTGCAATATTTTAGCGAAATCGGTTAATAAAACCTTTAAACGAAAAATCGGGAGAGCCGTATTGATCGAGGGCCTAACACAACTCGTTGTCCCAGTTTTCTGCGAAATACGATAATGAATGTGGCTTTAATAGGCCTAAGACCCTAAATCGATAGATTTGTCAATATAATGGCTTTATCAAGATATTGTCCGATATAGTCCATCCTCGAACATAACCTCCTACCAATGTACAACCGATATGGTTCATCCTCGAACATAACCTACCCATGTACAACAAAGAAAACTGTGCAAGTTTCAGCTCAATATCTCTACCTTAAAAAAACTCTTGCGTAATTTCAACATCAGACGGACGGACAAGGCTAGATCGTCTTGGATTTCTTCGACTATCAAGAATATATATCAAAAATATATATTTTTATAGGATCAGAAGAGGATATTTCTAGGTGTTGCAAACGGAGTGACAAAATTCATATATCCCCATCCTTCGATGGTGGCTATAAAATGGCTTGGACGTGTACCAATATTTGTAAGAAATTCAAAATAAATAAGATTGAGATTACTAAACGAGTTACAATATCGACAACTAGATTTTTTTTTTGCAAGCCAGTAAGTCGCAAGGTGTCCATGCGAGGTGATGAAGAGTGAGTGACATAGTACTCCATCCAATTATGTACCGGCTTCCATGAGAATGTAATGGGTGGCTAATAATGTGGCATATAGCGTGACGTAGTGTCCAAAACAATTAGACTTTTTGTTTCGTTGGAAAACCAAATATCAACGTAAAAGTAATGTTGTTGTAAAATTTACAACGTCATTGTTGTTGTGGTAATTATTGAAAATAACAACCAGAAAATTGGCAGAAAAAAAATGGGAATTTTCAAAAAAAAAAAAAAAAACCTGAAAAAAATCCAATTCACCAACTTGGTTGACTGCATCCATTAGGCAGGCTGGTTGTGAACAAAAACAAAAAAAAAAACAACAACAAGACTTTGAAAGTTCGATGCCAACTGTGTTGAGTGTTGAGGTATGCGGCCACGAACGCATGCACGTTAGGTTTGGTTAATAATTGAGATGCCAAACGAGTAGGAAGTATGAAAAGCAACATAATTGGGAAGTTGCGAGTATTACCACTGCTTAGAGTAAAAAACAAGTAAAAGCTTAGTTCGACCGAGGCGAACCAATCTAGGGGATAGGAATTTCCAGACAAGGTAACGGTGCTAGGACAGTAGAGCAGAGTTCTCAGGTCTTAACCGTCAATGCAAATTTGATTTGAAAAAAGTAAAAGCGTGGTAAGTTCGGCCGGGCCGAATCTTGAGGACCTACCACAGTGCATTCCGCTAAAAATTTACCTTTATTAACTGAATTGGTATTTGAATTATTTTGGTCTCAAGAAGTCATATGGGGATATGGCTACATAGGGGGCCTATATCACCATATTAACCTATTCGGATAAAACTTGGCATTGATGTTGTAAGTCATACGACGGGATTTTGGGCAAAAATTCAGTAAAATCTGGTGAACATTTAGTCTTTTAAGGGTTGAAGAAGTCCGGGGATCGGTTTATATGGGAGCTGTATCAGGTTATAGGCCGATTCGGATCATATTTTCCATGGATGTTGGAAATTATAATACAAGTGCTTGTTCCTAATTTCAGTCAAATTAGGGAAAAACAAGCAAAAGCGTGCTAATTTAGGCCGGGCCGAATCTTGGGAACCCACCACCATGGGCTCTGCTAAAATATGGGAACAGATATAGTTATAGATCCATTCGGATCGTACTAAGAACAGTTTCTGAGAGTTATAAGAGAACATTATCAGCAAAATTTTAGCCAAATCCGATGCAAATGGCGGCTTAAGAAGTCAAATCGGGAGATCGGTTTATATGGGAGCTATATCTGGTTATAGACCGATTTTTGCCGTATTTGGTACAATTGTTGGAAGTTGTGACAGAACACGATGAGCAAAATTTCAGCCAAATTGGATGAAATTTGAGGCTTCTAGGAGCTCAAGAAGTCAAATCGGGAGATCGGTTTATATGGGAGCTATATCAGGTTCTTAACCTATTTAGACCATACTTGGCACAGTTATTGGAAGTCATAACAAAACACTATGTGCAAAATTTCAGCCAAATCGGAAAACAAGTAAAAACGTGCTAAGTTCGGCCGGGCCGAATCTTATATACCCTCCACCATGGATCGCATTTGTCGAGTTATTTTCCCGGCATCTCTTCTTAGGCAAAAAAGGATATAAGAAAAGATTTGCTCTGCTATAAGAGCGATTTCAAGATATGGTCCGATTTGGATCACAATTAAATTATATGTTGGAGAGCTGTGTAAAATGTCAGCCAATTCGAATAAGAATTGCGCCCTCTGGGGATCAAGAAGTAAAATAGAGAGATCGATTTATATGGGAGCTGTATCGGGCTATAGACCTATTCAGATCATAATAAACACGTATGTTTATGGTCATGAGAGGATCCGTCGTACAAAATTTCAGCCACATCGGGTAGAAATTGCGCCTTCTAGAAGCTCAAGAAGTCAAGTCCCCAGACCTGTTTATATAGCAGCTATATCAGGTTATGAACCTATTTGAACCTTATTTGACACAGTTGTTGAAAGTAAGAATAAAATACGTCATGTAAAATTTAAGCCAAATCGGATAGGAATTGCGCCCTCTAGAAGCTCAAGAAGTGAAGTCCACAGATCTGTTTATATGAAAGCTATATCAGGTTATGAACCGATTTGAACCATACTTGGCACAGTTGTTGGATATCATAACAAAACACGTCGTGCGTAATTTCATTCTAATCGGATAAGAATTGCTCACTCTAGAGGCTCAAGAAGTCAAGACCCAAGATCAGTTTATATGGCAGCTATATCAAAACATGGACCGATATGGCCCATTTACATTACCAACCGACCTACACTCATAAGAAGTATTTCAGCAAAATTTCAAGCGGCTAGCTTTATGCCTTCGGAAGTTAGCGTGCTTTCGACAGACAGACGGACGGACATGCCATCCTATGGTGGAGGGTATAAAAATTGCGGCTTCCAGGGGCTCAAGAAGTCATATCGGGGAGATCGTTTTATATGGGAGCTATATCAGGTTATAGACCGATTTTGACCATTCTTAGCATAGATGTTGAAAGTCATAACAGAACACCATATGCAAAATTTCAGCCAAATCGAATGAAAATTGTGGCTTCCAGGGGCTCAAGAAGTCAAATCGGGAAATCGGTTTATATAGAAGCTACTTCAGGGTCTTGACCGATTTCGACAGTACTCAGTCGGCACAGTTGTTGGAAGTCATAACTGAACACTTTGTGCAAAATCAGATAATCGGACAAAAATCGTGGCTTTCAGGGGCTCAAGAAGTCAAATCAGGAAATCGGTTTATGTGGGAGCTATATGAAAATCTGAACCGATATGGCTCATCGCCAACGACCTACATCTATAGACAATATCTTTGCAAATTTTCAAGTGGCTAGATTTACGCATTCGACCGCTATCGTGATTTCGACTGACGGACATACATGGGTAGATTGACTCAGAATGTCGAGACGATCCAGAAGGGGTTGTTTGCGGAAGAGTTGGGCCCCCCAAAAGCTTAGCCCCGAAATTGGGTACCAATTTCGTGCTCCACTACTCAATACCATTTATTTGAGCCCCATATTGTCATGGTGGGTAAATCGGCGTTGTGCTCTACTCTCAAATATGGCCTCTAAGGAGTCCATACACTTGGCTCCAAAATTGGATATCAAAATCGTTTTCAAATCACAGATACCTTTCATTTGAGCCCGTTATTGCATAGTCAGCAAATATGTCCGGTTTGGGGTGTTTTAGGGGATGGACAGCCCCTGAATGGCTTAGCCCTGAAAACATTTATTAGGTTCGTGTTCTACTCTAAAATACCTTTTATCAGAGCCCATATTGTAATGGTTAGCAAATACGTACTATTTCGGGTCTTATGGGGGGTGGGGTGGCCCATAGGTACTTTTTCCCGAATGTTTATATCATATTAGTGCATTACTCCTCTACTCTTTGGGGGGGGGGGGGGGTGTTTCGGTTGAGGGCGGCCCCCAAAAACTTGTTCCTACATTTGGATATGAGATTTGTATCATATTCTCATATACCTTATATGTGAGCCCCATATTGCCATGGTCGATAAATATGTCAGATTTACAGGTGTTTTGGGGGCTGGGCGGTCCCCCAAATAATTGGTCTCTCAATTGGATATCAGATACGTTTTCTATTTCTAAAAACCTTTTGTTTGAGTACCATATTGTCGTGATAGGTCTTTGAATATATACATATATATATATATATATATATATATATATATATATATATATATATATATATATATATATATATATATATATATATATATATATATATATATATATATATATATATATATATATATATATATATATATATATATATATATATATATATAGTTGGCAGATTTTGGGGGTGCGGAGGCCCCCCTAGGCACCCCAAATAAAATTTGGATCCCAAGTTTTTGTTTTTCGGAAACTATTAGAGGGAAAACAAAAAATTCTTTTAAATCGCAAAACCCGTCTCCGAGATCTCGCGTTTCTAAAAATTAGAGTAAGGGGGAGAGTCCGCCCCCCCTTCCGGCATCAAAATATGTGATACCCTGTTTTCACCATGGGATCATTTTGCGCCCTCTGTGAAAATTTCAAGAAAACCGGTTTAACCGTTTTTGAGTCTATACTGAACAGACAAAAAACAAACATAAATTGGGTTTTATATATAAAATGGGGTCTCAGATCAATATTTCAAGGTTTTACAAACGGAATGACTAAATTAGTTCACACCCATCCTATGGTGATGGGTATACTAAATAAATATAGACTCAAGTAACTAGGAGGAGCGCCCCACCCAAAACCCCTTTTAACGGGCATATACGATCATAGCAAAAGGGGATCTAAATGAATGGGTCTTGGGAGCAGGTGGTGTAGGCCACCGTAGTGCTGAGGTGAGCATGTGCGTTTATGATGCTGAATGCCTGTGTTCGAATCCTAGCGAGGCCATCAGAAGAACTTTTCAGCGGTGGTTTTCGCAACATTTGTGAGGTACTATGCTATGTACAAACTTCTCTCCAAAGAAGTGCTGCACTGCGGTTCGCCGTTCGGACTTGGCTATAAAAAGGAGGCACTTTATAATGGTGCTTAAGCTTGAATCGAACTGCACCCATTCACTGGAATGTTTATGAGCAAATTTGCATTTGGGAGTAGAATACGAAACGAAACGTACTTGTGTAAGAATTAGGAACCTATTGAGACTGGGTTTCTGGATTTTCACTTAATCAAATATCTGAAACCAACCTCATACTAAATACTGTTTGCTCGCCATTGCTCTCAATATTTGAATGAAGGTTAATATTCGTACAAGAATAAGGAACCCAGTGTCAATTTTCCCTTAACCAAATTTCTGAAAGCAACCTCTTACTTAATACTGCTCGCTCGCTTTTTCTCTCAACATTTGAATGAATGGGTTAATGTTTGAAACTCGTATCACCATCACTATCATCATCATCATTGTCACATTCATAGACAAGTGTCACATTTGACAATTGTTTGGACAGTTGTTTTGACATTTGTGTGGCAACAAGGTCTGGTGCTTTTTCACTGCTGAAAGGGGTGCTTGCTTAGAAACGGGTGGTTGAAATTGAGTGCGGTTTCCAGTTTCGATGCCCTGGCATGATTGGAATTTACTGCATTGTTTAATTTTACTATGATAAGTATTGCTATCGATGATGTATGTGTGTGATGTGATGCATGCCTTGAAAGCTTTGGATAGATTGTAATTTGGCATTCATAACCTATTTATATATGTAGATATGGGTCAAGTTGATTGGGGTCTGGGAAAGCGATTCCCCGTTTTGACAAAAATACGTAAAAAAAGTAAAAGGCTGCTTAGATCGGCCGGGACGAATCTTGGGAACCCACCAACTTGGATTCTGCTAAAAAGGTTATAGAGCGATTTGGATGTAAATGGGCCATATCGGTTCAGTTGTTGGTAGTTATAATAGAACACTACGTGGAAAATTTCAGCCACAACGGATACAAATTGCGGTTTGTAAGAGCTCAAGAAGCCATAGCGGTTGATCGGTTTATATAAGAACTATATCAGGTTATAGACCAATTTGAACCATACTTTGAACAATTGTTGGAAGTCATAACGGAAAATATTGTGCAAAATTTTAGCCAAGTCGGACAAAAACTGTGCCTTCCAGGGGATCAAGAAGTCAAATCTGGAGATCGGTTTATATGGAAGCTATATCAGGTTATAGACCGATTAGGACAGTACTTGGCATAGTTGTTGGAAGTCATATCGGAACACGATGTGCCAAATTTCAGCCAAAGCGGAGAAATATTGTGGCTTTCAGGGGCTCAAAAAGGCAAATTGGGAGATAGGTTTATATGGGAGCTATATCCAAATCTGAACCGATATGGCCTATTTGCAATCCCTAACGACCCACATCAATAGTAAGTATTTTTACAAAATTTCAAGCTGGTAGCTTTTTGCGTTCGACTGATATTTTAACAGACGGACGGACGAACATGGCCAGATCGACTCGGAATGTCGAAAAGATCAAGAATATATACACTGGGGTCTCATACCAATATTTCGTGGGGTTCCCCTCATAGGATGGGGGAACAGATTAGTGTACTCCCATCCTAAGGTGGTGTGTATAATGAAAGTGTTCCGTTTGTTTGTTATTCTTTTGTATGTTTGTTAGTTTTTTCACAGATGGAAGAGTTTGGCCCCCGATGGATATGTGGTCTCCCATTTTGTTTGATATTCAAAAGGGGGAGCGGACCCTCCCCTTTACCCAAATTTTCAAAAACGCCAGATATCGGAGATAGGTACATCGATTCAAGCGAAATGTGGTTTGCCCACTTGTAGTAACCCAAAATGCCGAAGTTGGTGTAAAACTTTTGGGGTTAATTCATCGTGGAGAAGGCCCTACCCAAAACACACATAAACGGACATCTTTACCGATTGGGACAATATGGACATCAAATGAGAGATATTTAAGAATAGTATGCGAACTTGATATACCAAGTTGACCCCAAGTGTCGAGCGCCTGTCCAAACCCCAAAAACCGCGCAAAAATTACATGTTGCCCATTGGGGCATTATGGACATCAAATGAAAGGTATTTAAGAGTGAAATACGATACGTGTATAAAAAAATGGGTCAATTCCCGTAAGGTCGCCCCACCCCGAAATTATGACCCAAACAGACATGTATACTAAACGGCACAATATGGGATTCTAATGAGAGTTAAATTTGCACCATACCAAATGGCGGCAGCAAACATTTGAGGGTATAGCAAGGTGTGCCTGATAGTATAAAATAAATCGGATATAAGTAAAAAGTGGTTCATCTCGAACCACTATTGTAGAATTGCAATCTATGACTTTTTATACCCACCACTGAAGGATGGGGGTATATTCATTTTGTCATTCCGTTTGCAACACATCGAAATATCCATTTCCGCCCCTATAAAGTTTATATATTCTTTATCAACGTAAAAATTTAAGACGATCTAGCCATGTCAGTACGTCTGTCCGTCCGTCTCTCCGTTGAAATCCGCTACAGTCTTTAAAAATAGAGATATTGAGCTGAAACTGGGTACAGATTCTTTTTTTGTCCATAAGCAGGTTAAGTTCGAAGATGGGATATATCGGACTATATCTTGATATAGCCCCCGATTTAGGGTCTTAGGCCCATAAAAGCCACATTTATTATCCGATTTTGCTGAAATTTAAGACAGTGAGTTGTGTTAGGCCAGTCGATATCGCTCTACAATTTGGCCCCGATCGGTTCAGATTTGGATATAGCTGCCATATAGACCGATCTCTCAATTTAAGGTTTTGGGCCCATAAAAGGCGCATTAATTGTCTAATGTCGCTAAAATTGTTAGGTGAGTTAAATTAGGCCCCTCGACAACTTTCCGCAATTTGGCGCAAATCGGTTCAGATTTGGATATAGCTGTCATATAGAGGTATCCGCCGATTTAAAGGCCATAAAAGGCGCAGTAAGGTTTGCCATTTTCTGATGGAAAACCAGTCAAAATTATTTTTCATCGAAAAATCATATTCAGCGATGAGGTTCATTTCTGGCTGAAAGGCTTCGTCAATAAGCAAAATCTGCGTTATTGGTCAAAGAGCAATCCACACGTACTCCATGAATCATCATTACATCCCGAAAGAGTTACGGTTTGGTGCGGTTTATGGGCCGGCGGCGTCTTTGGGCCGTACTTCTTCCGTGATGATCAAGACCGGTACGTTACTGTGAATGGGAATCGCTACCGTTCAATGATAACAGAATATTTTTTGCCCCAAAAGGATGATATGAACTTTGAGGACATGTGGTTTCAACAGGACGGCGCCAAAAGCCACACAGCGAGTGTCACAATCAATTTATTGGAAACCAAGTTTGGAGAACATGTTTTCTCACGAAATGGACCAGTCGCTTGGTCGCCCCTCAAGCCTATGGTCTATGCCAACAAGCCAGCGACGATTGATGAACTTCGTATGAATAACGAACGCGAAATTGCAGCAGTATCGGCCGATTTATGCTTGGGTTCAGGTGCTACAATCGAAATGACGCTATTGGTAAACCCCCATCTTAGGGCGGAGTGTATACAAATTACAACGTATATTCGTATTACGTATTTAGCCTGTTATTACGTAATAACTTTGAACCAAGTCATTGTATGCAAAGAAATTTATTTGCACAATTATTCATTTTTGACTATAGTTAACAGCAAAATGAAATAACAGCTGACATGACGCAAAAATAAAAAAAAAACACTAGTATACCACCTGCATTCCAGATAAATGAAATTAATGTAAATGTTGTCACGATTCTATCTGACTAAGCAGACGGATCAACTGTTGAAGATAACAAAATCGCCCACACTTTAATGAGATGGCTGGCAAAAAAGCCAAAGCAACATCTAAATAAATAACTGGTTAAAATGTGAAAAGTTCGCCTAGGAGGCCACCGTAGCGCAGAGGTTAGCATGTCTGCCTATGACTCTGAAGGCCTGGAATCGAATCTTCGCGAGATCATCAAAAAAAAAAAACAAAAAATATTTTTCAGCGGTGGTAATCCCCTCCTAATGCTGACAAC